>NC_086455.1:41275854-41531396 GCF_028390025.1 Pseudophryne corroboree
GAAACCTGCATTTCTTGATAACCTTACTCTTTTCTTTCAACGTCTGAGACCCATTGTCCATAATATTTTGAACATTTGACCTGTGTTTAAAAGTGGAGCTCTTCACGATCTTCACATTTTTGGTTGTTTTATGTAGCCTTACACCTTGTTGTTGTGCAGGTATATAGTGTGCATTGACCAATAGCCCTTCATCCAAGCTCTGGGAGGAGGACCCTTCACTCTTGAAGTCTAATGGTGGTCTCTCATCAAGTGATGAGATATGATAAGTGTCTATTGTATTTTTGGGTGAAATCCTTTTTGGCAGTGGCAGAATTTTATTCTCTTGGGCAAGAGGAGCAATACTATGCGTTTCCTTAGGTGACGCATTGCAAAGAAGATTGGAAACCGTGGAGAAAGGACTCGTTAATGGCATTGGATTTACATTAACGTCCTTTTGAATATTTGATGTTCCAGCCACGGGGACCCTTAGGATACTTTGACAGACAGCCTGCACAGCGTTCAGAGAATTGTTTTGGCTTTGTAGTTCATTAATGTTACTTGACTGATAACGCAGGACTGATGGCATCTTTTTACTTTCCAGCTGTTCACCCTGAGTTTCCTTAGAGCACTGTTTCAGAGATGGGTAAGAGTTATCCCCTGAGAGGATTCCAGAGGAATGTAAACAGAGCTGTTTAGGATTCTTCAGGTTAGTGGTGTTGCTATGAGAGATGCCACTAGTCTGTTTGACACACATACTCCCATGCCGTAAAATACCTTTCCCCAGGTCTGCATTTACGCTGGTTCTGGGTTTGTTAGTCCTTATGGGATGAGATTTTTTCTGAATCACGCTTAAAATATAACCGTCCAATTTTTTACCAGTTGAAAGCGGGGCAGAGCAGACACTACTCTGCCGCTGAAGGGGGTCTTCAGGTTTTACGGAGTCCAGGTCAGGCACTAAGCAGTCATTCATAATTGCACCCATTTCACTCTCCTCCTCCACCTCCATGTTTCCCATCATCGATAACAAAAACATCGGGCTCTGCACAGCCACCGCGTGAAGAGGGCTTGGATATCTGTACACATCATTGCCGTTCTTAGACACCAGATCACACTGATACTTAGGATGTACATCAGCAACAACTTCCGCTATGTTAGAACTGGGTGCGGAGAGAGAACGACGCACAGTTCCCGTACTTTCATATTGTCCTTCTCTGTAGTCCAACCACTCAAAGAAATCATCTGAGAAGAAGAAAAACCATTACTAAGAAACCGAACAAAGTATGTTGGGATTTTTTATTCGATGTAAAGAAGGATTACGCAAAACAAAGAAAACATTTCCGAAGTACAGGATGACATACAGAAGTAGAGTGGAGTTTGCTTAGTATTTTAGATTTACAAGGTATAAACTTTTAATACCAACTTTTTCCATTTCGAGGCCAGGGAATGTACATTAAAATCCACACAATACATCTTTTTGCCAGGGTTGATGATTTTACAAAGGAAAAGGCTATCACCACATTATGGACATTATCAGGTGTTACCATAAACTTGGAAAAGCTTTGTTAATTCTGGTTTTGTTGCATTAGAACTGTAATCTGCATTTTTTACAAACAGGACAGTCAACCTTCTAGACAGGCGGACATGTTTGCCAAGACTGACCCAATACCATTTAATAGTGGACCACAACTTGCCCAGTCAATCAGATTTTGATGAGGATGGTGGACCCAATCGTCTGGACGTACTGTCTGACATAATGGCCACAAATTAAGGGATCTATGTACTAATCCTTGGAGAGAGAAATTGGATGGAGATAAAGTACAGCTGTCATTTTTCAAACCAAGGGGTCTATTTACTAAGCCTTGGATGGAGATAAAGTGGCTGGAGATAAAGTTCCAGCCAATCAGCTCCTGTTATTTTCAAACCTAGCTGGTGACATGGCAGTTAGAAGCTGATTGGCTGGTAATTTATCACCATACACTTTATCTCTAGCCAAAAGCTTAGTAAATAGACCCCAAAGCCTGTAACATGGCAGTTAAGAGCTAGTTGGCTGGTACTTTCTGTCCACTGAAACTCTCCAGAGCTTAGTACATAGATCCTTTTAGCTTCTGTGTGGGTATTATTAAAAAAAATAAAAAATAGGATAAAATGTAAAGAAAAAAAAGAAAGAAAAAAAAAAAAAAAAAAAGGGGGGAAAAGCCCTTCCACATTTTCCAACAGTCAATGTAAAAATCACAGGAGGAACCTTTACCTGCTGATCTTTGTTGACCATCTGTGATATTTACTGATGCTTCTAGAGGGCTGCAAAAACAGGTGCTAGACTGACAGCTGGATAAACATTCACTGAAGACAGAGTTTGAGGAGTTAGAGAGAGATCCTGACGTCCCATCACTCAACTCATAAAATCCTAAAAATAAAAAATAGAATTTATTGCTGATGTAGAATACCGTTGCTAATGACTTCAGATTTGTGTAACATTACTGCAACTGAATTTGGTCTCATCCATAAGCCATTATTTTGGCGGGAGGCACTATAATATTACAAAGCCAATGGTTACTATATAGTGTATATGTGCACTGTTTTACATGTTACACCTCTTAACTGCATTAATGTCACAGTCTCAATAGGATGTGCAATGTGTTTAGGTGGCAACCATTCATACGGTGAGGTGACAAGCTAAATATGGTGCGAGACACTCATTCTGCATCTTATATACAGTCTGGCAAAACGACTAACAGAAGGACTCTAAACGAAGATTCCACATAAGGCACAAGACGTACAGCAGTTTATTTTATATGGCGGTTTAACAGTAAATAATGGGTAAGACTGGCTCTATCAATTTAAAATCTTTATTAAAAAGTGAGCGTTTGCTTTCATCAGTGGTGGCAGAGTTATCATTTAGTGTTTCAGGACTTTATGGAGAATAAAAAAAAAAAAAAAAAAAAAAAAAAAAAAGACTCTTTTCTATAATCCCTTCTTAAAATAAATAAATATTTGATTTCTTCACAGACTGAGAATGCCCTTGAGAAAGGTTTTGCATTTTAGACATAAAATGCAAGCGCTTTAATCTACCTGAACTGGGGCGGCTGTCTGTTTCCAGATGATCCTCTGTGGTCTTCTCAACATCTAGCTTCAGATCATTAATCTGCTTGTCCAGCTCATGAAGTTGATTTAACAGGCCAGCGTCCCTTTTACGGAGGCAGTTCTGGGAGAGAAAAATAAATTGGTTGATCAGCAGAGGAAATAAAATACCCCAACACCACGGCACGCATACAGTGACTGGCATCTAGGGGGAAGATGGAAAACCAGTACTGCTCGATTGCACACAACGGAATACAAATGCAGACTGCTTTGTCCCTATTTTCGTTTAGTTACTGGAAATAGCAGTCAAAAGGAACAAATATTTAGAAACACAATAATCATGTATCCATTGCAAACTCCAAACAGTATTGATTATTTTTTTTGCACTCATGGGTGGAGGGCATTCAATAGATGGTGTCTGGCGACAGCCTAATCAATAGCCAAGCACACTAGACACTGAAGGAGTTAATCAGCATGCATGTATAAGATAGTCCTTTATGTTGGCTATCCTTTCAGCAGACTACAAAACTACTGAGATCACCTAGGGCAGAAAAGCAAACATGTTCTATTGCACAGACAGATAGGGCCTGTATCCTGCGCCCGGGGAGCGCCCCCTGGTGGCCGCATGGTATTACCAGGTCCTACTCCAAATAAGGACTCCTCTAGGTGTCCGTAAACCCGTTATTCAGACCGAATTTGGTCTTCGTAAATAATAATAATAATAATAATAATAATAATAATAAAATTATTATTATTATTTATTTATTTATGGCAAAATCCTCCAAGTCGCCACAGTGCAGAAGGAGACACTGCCTGGGTTCTGCAGAGAGCCCTGCGCTGGGCTCTTGGTTGGGAGTGTTACATAGGAAACCACTGCAAGGGATAATATAGATGGCCACGGAGACAGCCCCAGCCTGAGCAATGAGCTCAACGCAACATACAGCTCTTGCTTTACTCTAAGATAAATGCAAATCGTAACACCCCAATCCAACTGCACCGGCAGCTACCCCCACATTATATTACTTCCCCACGAACCCCAGTGTAAACTCCTTCATTATCCAATTACCATTAACACCAAGGGCTTCTAACCCGGCTGTAATAATCCCAGGACTGTGCACAGGGGGCTGGTGACCGGGCTCTGTGCAATCTCGGCGCGATCGCTGCAGCCAGTTCACACACCGCAAGTCTGCCCAAAGTGACCGCACTCACACCCCATCTGCCCCCGGCTACATGCCGGCTAACTGCCCTGCTGCACCAAGCCCGGTGCTATACTCTGCTGCAGTGCCACACTCCTGCACAAAGGCAGTGTATACAGATCACATCCCTGCATACCCTGGCCCCGCACTGGGGTACAGCGCACACACATTACCACCAGCACACAATGATGAGCCCCCTGCATGGAGGAACAGCACACACAGTTTAAATTGCCCCCCAGCGCACATATATTGCCCCCCCCCCCCCCCCCAGCACACAATGATGAGCCCCCTGCATTGAGGAAAAACACGCAGTTGCCCCCAGCACATACGGATTGCCCAGAGTTGCCCCCCCCCCCCCCCCCCGCCAGCACCCCGTTACTTACCAGCTGTTTTTTCAGCAGCAAGATGTTCTCCTCCAGGTACCTCTCCTCCAGACTCCGGGGGCTGTCACCTCTCCCAGCGGGGTCTCCACACCCCACCACCCCGGGACTGAGAGCAGCCCTCACCAGGGTCTCCTGCCTGTGCCGCAGGTATCCCAGCTCCCCCAGTCCGGCCAGGGTGGCTTCCAGGCGCTCCCGGGTCCTCTGGCGCTCCGAGCCCGCCTCCCCCTTCTCTCTGCGCCTGGGGGAGCACTCCTGCCCTGCGTGATCAGAGACAGCTGGGAGCGGCTTCATCATGCTAGGATCCCGGGCAGCGTAGCTACAGCATGTGCGGCTCTCAGCCGCAGCGCTCCCGCACTCTCCCGGTCACTCTCCGCCGCAGCGCTCCCGCACTCTCCCGGTCACTCTCCGCAGCGCTCCCGCACTCTCCCGGTCACTCTCCGCAGCGCTCCCGCACTCTCCCGGTCACTCTCCGCCGCAGCGCTCCCGCACTCTCCCGTTCACTCTCCGCCGCAGCGCTCCCGCACTCTCCCGGTCACTCTCCGCCGCACTCTCCCGGTCACTGGATAAAGAGGATTTCCCACATGCACCAAATCCTGCTCCAACTGCAATCAGAGCCTCCTGTGCCGGGTAATGCACAACATCCTCCCCAGTGATGGCTAGTAACAGGCGGTATGTGTGATGGTTGTCGCCTGCCAGGAGCTGCCCGTGACAGCCCTACGGGGCTCCTCTCACAGCCTCCTCCTGCTGCTGCTTTTCCAACTTACTGCGTCCTCCTTCCTTCTGCAGCGCAGCCTGCACCCCCAGCCAGCCTAAATAACTAACCCCCTGACGTCACCAAGCGCCCGCCCCCCTCCCGGCACTGGGATCCTATGCAGCAAGTCACCCTGGGGTGATATACTACATCCTATATATATATTATAAGAACAATATGTGCCAGAGATGATTCTCCAGTATAATATACACAGCAGTGCTCCTCATTGCCTTGTGTAATGCCTTATGAAACACATGTTCTCTCCCCAGTCTGTGAGGCATCCCTCAATACTGGCCTGAGAAATACAGTTTGGAAGAGTGTGATGAGCTGTGTTTGTCTACAGGCTCTTTGTGTTTGCACTGGCACAGACAGGCAACTACTGATTGCTGTTAATTAAAATGTGCTAATACCTTGAAGACATTGTACTAGGCTGCATCCTCACCTGTGAAATCCACTACCATATTCTGACGCTGCTCCACTAATTAAACATTCTAACACTTATTTAATTGGAAAAATAACTTATTTAGCAAAATGAGCTGTCATTGCTTTGTGTGGCCTAGGAGCTCTGCTAGAGGACGCGTCTAGTCAGAATGTAGGGTGTTCCCACTCAGATGGATGGTAAATGCATTGTATGAAGATTGCATTTCCCTGTGTATGTGGCCATCATCCAACCACACTCAGCGGTGAAATGAGCGATCTAAATAGATTTGGCATGCATGCAGGCCAATCTAGAGTCAGCTATAGCAACGCGAAGGGGCCGTGCATTGCTATTGCTGTGGGGCATACACACACAGAGATCCGTGCTCATGCCCTTATTTATCAATGAGTGATACATTTCACTGCGAGTGATAAATTGCACCAGCCAATCCGCTCCTGTCATTTTTCAAACCCAGCCTGTGACATGGAAGTTAGGAGCGGATTGGCTGGTGCAATTTATCACTCACAGTGATATTTATCACTCGTTGATAAATAAGGGCATTCATTTCTAAGCAGTCTAGTCAGATTGCTTAGAAATTAAGCACTGATCTCTCTGTGTGTACCCCTTAACTGTAGTATCCTTGGCCAATAGACCTGTGCATCAGACAGTTGGATGTTTCCCATTTGGCCATATATATGAATGTAGTTGTCGGATCAAGTTTGATAGAGATCTGGATGTTGGAACTCTTTTACAGAACAAAGTGCCACATCCAGTAGTGGATGGAGGAGAGTTGTCTGGAGCAAGTGTCCAATGTTTCCACTCTGCGCATGCATCTGGGCTCATTGAAAGCCATGCAATTTTGATAGGCCTTCCTGGGGCGTGACTGGGGGTGGCTTTTGTTGGCGGGCGTGTTGGGAGGGGGGGGGGTGTCGATACTGTGTCTTACGATGCAGTTCCACTGGCACCGGTTAGTTGTGTATCGTGGGACATTCTAAGTAACAGGGCTGCTCTAATGTCCGATAGTGCAGTCAATGTCCGTTAAATGGTGTGATTACTTGCGCACCACAGCAGATCAGAGCCACAGCCGGTGGACATCCGAGTAGACAGCCAATCAACTGCAGCATACGCATAGGGCCAAATTATAGGAGGGGCAACAGGGGCAATCACCCCAGGCCCCAACACATTAGGGGTCCCCACATACTGTCCCCAAGACTCGGCCACTGCTATCCACCAAGGTGGAAGGATGGCATGGTCTCGCTACAGGAGTGGTACTGCTGAGAGCAGAGCAATGGGAGCAGCAGGGTGCCTAGCAGGGGAGACAGAGAGCGGCACTTCCGAGGGCAATGCAGCGGGAACAGCAGGGGGCCTAGCAGGGGAATCAGAGAGCGGCACTTCCGAGGGCAATGCAGCGGGAACAGCACGGGGCCTAGCAGGGGAATCAGTGGCACTGCCAAGAGCAGCGCAACTGGAGCAGCAGGTGGCCTATCGGCGCTGGCAGCCAGGCGGGCCAGAACAGACTGAGAACGCTGGAGGTGAGACATACTGCTCACTCCCCCTTCATGGCGTAGATGGGGCCCCCCACAAGTCTGTTGCCCAGGGGCCCCCACATACCTTAATCAGGCCCTGCATAAGAATAATTTCACAATATCGGGCACGACAAAAGTCACAGCCGCTACTGTATCAGTACCTCTGAATCAGGCCCAAAGGAACTCACTATGGTGATGGTAAAGACAACATAGATCCTTATCGCTCTAAAAGGGTAGGGTCAGATTTTAGGATAGGCTGAATAGGCAGTTTCCTAGGGGCCTCCATATCCAAGGGGCCTCCACCACCAGGAAGCAGGACTGTATGCTATTTTACTGTCGCATGCTAATATGACATTACTTTCCTGGCAGCAAATTATGTGACGTCTCCACAGCAACACTTGGTGTTGCCCATTTTATCACTTTTCTCTCTGATGTGACGTCGACATGTTGGAACACACCAACATTGTCAGTGGGAGAAAGGAGCAGAGTGAAAGAGCACCACTAAGCTTGTGAAGACTACACTTGAAAAGAAAGAGGAGAAAAGAGATGAGTGCGTAGAACAGGGGTGGGGAACCTCAGTCCCACGGGCCGTATAAGGCCCGCAGAGCCACTTGATCCAGCCCGAACAGGCTCACCTAACTGTGGAGATGCCGGGCGCCCGCTGCGATTTTGTTACTAGCGGGCGCCTGGCTTCTTCCCCTAAGCAGCAGCCGGAGGCAGGAGCTCACTCCTGAGCTCCGGCTTCCGGCTCTGGCAGTGTGCGTGTGCGACTGTGCGGTGCTATGGGAGAGATGTCATGACGTCTCTCCCATAGTTCTGAGGAGCAGGCGGCCAAGCGGAGGGCAACGGTCTGGAAGCAAGAGCGGGGCTGGTGAGTATTGTGGGTTTTTGTTTCTTTTAATGTGTGTGTGTGTAAGCGGCGCTACTAGAGGGCATATCTAATGGGGCATAACAACTGACTGGGGGCATATCTAATGGGGCATAACAAGTGACTGGGGACATATGTACTGGGGGCATATCTACTGGGGCATAACAACTGACTGGGGGTATATCTACTGGGGACATAACTACTGATTGGGGGTATAACTACTGACTTGGGGCATATATACTGGAGCATAACTACTGGGGGCAGGCTAATTTTTAAGTTGATAATTTTTGTATGGCCCCCGAAGGATTTTATAAATATCCAAATGGCCCTTGGTAGAAAAAAGGTTCCCCACCCCTGGCGTAGAAGGAGGCTGAATGAGGTGTATGGCATATGTAACAGAGCCCAAATAAAAAAATATACATAGGGGAGAGAGAGAACCACTGACCACAATGACCTTCATACGACTGATCTACCTAGCATTTATGATCTTGGAAAATTATACTTTGAGAGAAATAAGGTTAGATGATTTAACTTCCACTTTTGCTAATTAAACATCTAGGAAAGCATCAGGAACGTAAATGTCTTAGTATGACTATGTAAACGTCTTCTTCCTCGAGATTCAGAAAGGAGTTATCTCTACAAATACATGATTAATACCTACGTATATTCAAAAGGAAAAAAAACAAAGATCAAAACTAATAGTTTCTCCTTTTCTCAATTCGGTCTGGGCGACAATATACATGTGGGGGTCATTCCGAGTTGTTCGCTCACGCTAAGCCGCCGCCTACTGGGAGTGAATCTTAGCTTATCAAAATTGCGAACGAAAGATTAGCAGAATTGCGAATAGACACTTCTTAGCAGTTTCTGAGTAGCTCCACACTTACTCGGCATCTGCGATCAGTTCAGTCAGTTTCGTTCCTGGTTTGACGTCACAAACACACCCAGCGTTCACCCAGACACTCCTCCGTTTCTCCAGCCACTCCCGCGTTTTTCCCAGAAACGGTAGCGTTTTTTCGCACACACCCATAAAACGGCCAGTTTCCGCCCAGAAACACCCACTTCCTGTCAATCACATTACGATCACCAGAACGAAGAATAAACCTCGTAATGCCGTGAGTAAAATACCTAACTGCATAGCAAATTTACTTGGCGCAGTCGCACTGCGGACATTGCGCATGCGCATTAGCGACTAATCGCTCCGTTGCGAGAAAAAAATAACGAGCGAACAACTCGGAATGAGCCCCATAATCCCATTATATAAGGAGTTGGCCTGTATGATGAACTTGTTCCTATTTATGTACCTTTTGTCAGCCCCCATCTGGAGGGTCCCCACAGCCCTTAATCTGGACCTGTAGCAGGAAACCTTTATACTCCTTATAAACATTATTTAAATTCACTGGATGGTTTGTTTTTTTAAATATTAGTGACAACATACAGTATATAGAAAATAATCAGCATGTAGAATTATATTTCCATGTCTGTGTTAAAAAAAAATTGGGAGCGGGGATAATGTATCTGAGGATATCTGCATTCATTTCTATACGGAAATGTGGTATTGATTTCTCTGTCAAGATAAAGTGAAATATTATCCTTAGACGCCAGTGGAAGAGTTACGCTGCTGCGAGCTGTGTCATTATAGAAGGATGCACATTAGGGATGCTATAAGTACAAACTGAAGGAGTGCAGAAACCCATAGCAACCAATCAGATCTACAGTCCAGTCATTGATTTAACAATATTAGATGATACCACGCAGTGGGGGTAATTCTGAGTTGATCGCAGCAGCAAGTTTGTTAGCAATTGGGCAAAACCATGTGCACTGCAGGGGGGGCAGGTGTAACATGTGCAGAGAGAGTCAGCTTCCACCTCTGCATGCAGTAAGAGACTCTCTCCAGGTGCTACTTACCATTCTCACCTGTGTGTTGTTTATCTGCATTCAGCATTGTGCTATTCCATTGGCACTTAAAACAACCAGCTTGCAATTTGCAAACTGTCTCCTGCTTTGGCCTTGATTGGCTTTGTGGACTTGTGCTTATATACAGACACTGAATTCATTGCTGTTGGTTTCCAGACCAATCCTGTGTTCACTGTCATCAGTTGCATTACCATCATCTGCATATTTGATCCTGTTACCATCGATTTCCAAGTTGACCATCGATGTTTGCCATTGGCTTCCAGGCCGGTCATCACTGTTTATCTCACTGGTTTACAGATCATCACCTGTGACTGTTATACCTCTGTCAGCTTCCTTTCTTAAACCATCAGTATTGTTATTGTGCTTCAGTAATTGTCTTACATCTGTGTGCTAAATAAATATCATTGCGCACATGCGCAGGATTCTTCTACAGCCTCCTCGTTTCCTCCACCGCACCACCACTGACCCACTAATGCCCCCTCCAGCAACAGACACAGTTACAGACCTGACAGCTAGTTTTCATATTTGTATCTTCCTATCTTTAAACCAGGAAACTTATGGCAGATCTTCCTTATTGCCGTTGTAAGCACTGCTACTGTAGATCCAGGTTACACTGGTTCAACTGACAAGCAGCAGGGATCTGAGACATATCTCCAGGTACCTTCAGGGCTTTCCTACATACAGGCAAATCCTTGACGATATCACCATTGTAACATCATAGAACTTGCTTTTGTCAATATGGAAGTCCACTCAGGCTTTCTCATTGATATGTATGCACCTACAGTATGTACAAATAGGCCCTACCCACTGGGCGAGAATACTGAAAGATATGAACGATCTTGTTCATTAATGAACGAGATACCATTCATATCTTTCAGTGTGGAGAAACCAGCGATGAACGATGTGCGGCCCCGCCCTCGTTCATCGCTGGTGCCCCGTCGCTTGTGCATGCAGGCCAATATGGGCGATCTCGTCCATATTTGCCTGCACTGCTATGGAGCCGGGTGACGGGGGGAGTGAAGAAACTTCACTGCCCCCCGCCGCCGGGTTGCCCGTCGGCTGTATCCGCCGTCGGGTAGCTCAGCAGCGGATTGACAAATGTGTAGGGCCCATAAGTAGTAACCAGGAACCATAAGTAACAGTTCCTGTACACATAGCTGAAATCCATTGGTTCCACTGATGTCTATATATACACTGCCTGGTATGTACACGCAAAGTGAAGCTACAAAATGAAGGCAACGTTTATAAACTTGTGCTCAGTACATTCCTATAACCAAATCTACTGAAGAGGAAGAGGTTAAAGACCATCTACCCTTAAGAAGTGTGATATGGTTAATTGTGCCTAGAAGGGTACTAGACAGTTCAACAGAAGAAAAGGGGGGTGTTGTAGGTGCACTGTCTCTAGCATTACTGATATCATATAGCTTAGCATATAATAAATAGTGGAGTTTAGTTATGAATTGATCAATGCATGAAGCTGCAGCCCCGCGGCAAGGGACTCCACTCTGCTGTAGTACCTAACACTATAGGGGTTCAAACCTAGGGCACGGGACCCCCCAAAAAACCACAGCCAAGCAACCCCAGGGCATCGCAGGGAATAATTATGTGTAGTGAGAAGGATTAAGGGATAGGTGAGAAAAAAAGGGTGTTATGGGGTGAATTAATATAAGTGAAAAAAATGTGTAACATGTATAATAAACAAACGGTGAAAGTGCCAAATTAAATGTAATGCTGCGATGCCCTGTTGTCGCCCAGCCACGGCAGTCCAGGAGGCCCCGTACCCCAGGAGCCACCCCATTTCTGACCTATTGTTCTGAATAATTGGACTTATCTAGAATTGTGCCATATTCACAAGTGCAGTCATGCTAGGTACCTAGTTAAAATAAATGAGGGTCAGGTGCGGGCGGGTGCAAGTCTAAGAATGAAGGTGTCTCACTCCTTCAGGTGTGTCTATACAAAACACTTTTAGTTTGCTAGGGAGGGGCCTTAGACTGCACACCTATAGCTGCCAGTAATGTGAGGTGCTACCTACTAGACAGTTCAATGCTGGGTCAAATCTCATGAGCAAACTTGTGTCTGCCTTCCTATTGCCTGGTCTCTAGTTTTTCTGGCTATTCCCTAATGGCATAAGTCCCAAGTCCATCCACCGGACCACTACCCCAAGCTGAAGTATAGCGAGGTGATACCTACACACAAATAGGATTTTCAGTAGGAGGGGATGATGGGATAGAAATGAAACAATTGTAATCTAATGAAAGAAATTAGATAACGTCCTGCTGCACTATTAGTTTTTTTTTTACACACATTCATCTATTTATTTACATTTAGTTAATAAGCAGTTAGTTTGCCTTTAAATTGTCCTTGAGATGTGTACTTCTTTCTACATCAAATTTCTCTCAGATGTTGCAATTGGGGAGATATTGGGGGTAATTCCAAGTTGATCGCAGCAGGAAATTTTTTAGCAATTGGGCAAAACCATGTTCACTGCAGGGGATGGCAGATATAACATGTGCAGAGAGAGTTAGATTTGGGTGTGGTGTGTTCAATCTGCAATCTAAATTGCAGTGTAAAAATAAAGCAGCCTGTATTTACCCTGCACAGAAATAAAATAATCCACCCAAATCTAACTCTCTCTGCACATGTTATATCTGTCCCTCCCCTGCAGTGCACATGGTTTTGCCCAATTGCTAAAAAATGTCCTGCTGCGATCAACTTGGAATTACCCCCATTGTGCTCGGATAAAAGAGGGAGCTTACAAACTATACTATCGATAGTATCTCGTCATAATATAATCTTGCCAAGCATTTCAGATCACTGTTGGAGAGGATGCCTGGAGACGGGCACCATCAGTGGCGGATTTAGGGGGGGGGCACCAAGGCACGTGCCCCCCCTGTCATTTTAAATAGATTTTTGCTTCTTCTTTTTTTGCGCGCGGGTTGGCGCGGTGCGCCCGCCCGACCTGATGAGGCTGCTGCAGCTGCTGCATGTCCAGGATTGGCTCCTTTGAGAAACGTGACATGCAGTCAGTCAGTGCATGTCACGTTTCTGTCTGTGCAGAGGAGCCGAGCAGTAGGAGGTCCCAGCTTCCGCCCGCCGCCGCCGCTGAACCAGCCTCACACAGGCACAGCGCTGCGCACCGGACATCAGCCGCCAACAAGGGACAGCGCACCCGCCAGCTGCCAGTCCACCTTGCAAGAGGAAGACGCCTGGCCCTTTCTGGTGAGTCTTGTCCTTGGGGGGGGGAGAGGAGGAGAGAGCGGGGAGAGCTGTCCAATGCCTGGCCCTGCTTACCGAGTCTTTTCCTGGTCCGGGGGGGGGGGGTCTGAGAGGGGGAGAGCTGTCCAGTGCCTGGCCCTGCTTACTGAGTCTTGTCCTGGGGGGGGGGGGGGGGGGGGAGCTGTCCAGTGCCCGGCCCTGCTTACTGAGTCTTTTCCTGGTCCAGGGGTGGGGGGGGGGGGGGGTGTCTGAGAGGGGTAGAGCTGCCCAGTGCCTGGCCCTTTCGGGTGAGTCTTGTCCTGGGGGGGGGGGGGGGGGGGGGGTGGAGAGCTGCCCAGTGCCTGGCCCTTTCTGGTGAGTCTTGTCCTGGAGGGGGGGGGTCTAATGGTCGACAGTCACATGGTCGACGTGGACAAAAGGTCGATACATGAAAGGTCTTTTCCCCCCTGTGTATAAATTCATGGACCACTGGATTGTTTCTAAGTATAAGTTATATATATATATTTTTTTACAGGTACTATTGGATTCTACATGGACAAGTGGACGTGATCGTCGTGGGACGTAGGTAAGGAATCTCTCTCTCATGATTTTTCCCCCTCTGTACTTATTTTAATTTTTGCAGGTGCCGGGTGCCCCTATTGGATTCTACTGGACAAGTGGACGTGACCGGCGTGGGATGTAGGTAAGTAATCTCTCATTTTTACAGGAAACCCTATTGGATTCTACTGGACAAGTGGACGTGATTCTCGGCGTGGGATGTAGGTAAGTATGTGTGAGTGTGTAAGTGTGTTTTAATAAAGTTTTACTTTCACGGTGTGCGTGTTGTGTTTTTATTTGGGTATTTTTTTTTTTGTAGAACTACAGGTACCAGCGGGCCCATTATTTCCTCACATGCTGGTACTTGAGGTTCACCAAGTACCAGCAAGCGGGGGAGGCTTGCTGAGCCTTGTAGTTCCACAACAAAAAACAATATTCTTTTTTTACACACTTATGGCTATCAGCCCGGCACCCACCGCCCAGGGGTGCTGGGGACAGCCTCGGGCTTCACCCCTGGCCCTTGGGTGCCTGGAGGGGGGGACCCCTTGATTTAAGGGGTCCCCACTCCTCCAGGGAACCCCGGCCAGTGGTGACTAGTTGGGGGGGTAATGCCACGGCCGCAGGGACCTCCATAAATGTGTCCCCCGGCTGTGGCATTATGTCCCTGGCTAGTGGAGCCCGGTGCTGGTTTTAAAAATACGGGGGACCCCTACATCTTTTGTCCCCCGTATTTTTGGAACCAGGACCGGTCGAAGAGCCCGGTGCTGGTTGTCTAAATACGGGGAACCCCTGTCCAATTTTTTCCCAGTATTTAAACAACCAGGACCAGCTCAAAGAGCCCGAGGCTGGTTATCCTTAGGAGGGGGGACCTCACTCATTTTTTTTTTACAATTTTTTAACCCATTCAGACCCTTTTCCATTAAGTTAATGGAGGCCCTGGACAACAAAATTGCATTCATGTCCTCCTCCCACTCCCTTCCCAGTCCCAAACACTAATTTTTATTTTTTTCTATAAAAATGTACAATATATCACAAGTATGATGAGCAAGCAGCGGGCATTGGTGGTGCATTTCGACCACAGACACACTCGATACTCACATTGAGCACTTGACCATACCCCTCACACAATTGGTCACACCCACTGAAACTTGGTCACGCCTACTCCACTTCTAACTCCACCGCTCCTTGATAGCGCAACCACTTATGGTGCCCCCCCTGTAATTTTTTTCTGGATCCGCCCCTGGGCACCATGGCCTATGTGTGGTGGAACTGCCACAATATTGTATGTTTTTGGCACAAGGTCCATAATCTCACCACAATACAGTCTTCAGATGGCCGGACCAGCCCATCAGGCCATCAGCCCTACTGGCATTACAGGCAATAAGTTGAATTTTAGACAGGGCAGAATACGTATGAAAACCCAGAGGTTGGAATGACAGCAGTCACATGACCAATTGCGGCATCTCGACACTGAAGATCCTGACTTCGGAGGGGGTAAGTATTTCTAAACCCCCCAGCCCCCTGCCATAAGCCTCGGGGGAGATGATTGTGTGGATCAATGAGACACTGTAAGACCTTTTAATTGATGTGGGCACACACTCTTAGGCTGCCTACACAGAACCCCAATTGTGGCAGATGGACCCCGTAAATGTAACATTATATATGGGCCCCTTTAATTCTGTCTGGTGAAGGCATGTGGATCATCACTATACTGCACCACTGTACCATACCACCGTACTGCACTACCTTCCCACACTACATTCCTGCACTACCTCCCCACACATTATCACTACACTACCTCCCCATACTACTTTACTGCACTGCCTCCCCACAGTACATGACAGCACTATACTACCTCCCCACTCTGCACCACTGCACTACCTACCCATACTACATCATTACACTTCCTACCCATACTAAGGGGTATATTCATGAAGCAGTGAAAAGTGTGGAGAAGTGAGCCAGTGGAGAAGTTGGCCATGGCAACCAATCAGCTGCTCCGTTAAATTGTATAGAAGGCATTTTTTAAATGTTACCTTAACACTGATTGGTTGCCATAGGCAACTTCTCCACTGGATCACTTCTCCACACTTTTCACTGTTTCATGAATAGACCTCCAAATCACTCAGGGCCCCTTCCTCACACACATTACATAACAGCACTAAGACCCCCCCCCCCCACTACATCACTGCATTACACGTCAGTAATCCTCCCTCCCATTACATTAGAACAGACCCAGCCTCCACAGGCAGTTACCTGTAAGGAGGATGTATCTGTCTCTTTCCTCGGGACCCGAGGTACGTGCACAGATGTTTCGCCTCCGGAGAATAAAAATAAAGGGAGGCAGTGTCACACAGAACTGTAAGGAGGGAGGCGCCTATGAATGGGAGGAACAGAATAAAAGAGGGAGGCAGCTGGGGTATAGGAGCAGGAGGGGGGTGGGTCTATCTGGATATCTCTGCCTATTCACAATGCAGCAGCAGAAGGGCAGCCCATGGATTGGGGAGGGACCAGCCGCAGCATCCGAGCAGAGGTGAGAACAGGGCCGGCCCGAGCTTAATTTTTTTTGGTAAATGACTATAGATTTTGGTGCCCCTTGATCGCTTTATAAAGTGACAGTGTGTGCTGCAAAAAAGGGTGTGGTCTCACAAGGAAGGGGTATGGCCACACAATAGTATCCCCAAAGGTACAGGGAGATAGTGGGTGTCAGGGAGATAGTGGGTGACTGGGGAGACATGGGTGACAGGGAGATAATGGGTGATTGGGGAAGCAGGGGTGACAGGTAGATAGTGGGTGAGTGAGGCAGGGGTGACAGGGAGATAGTGGGTGACTGGGGAGGCAGGGGTGACTGGGAGATAGTAAGTGGCTGGGGAGGCAGTGGTGACAGAGATATCGTGGCTGACTAGGTGCTGCTAGTCTCATGCTCACTATGTATATACACACATTAAAATTAGACCCGATGGCCACTGTATAAAGAACATATAATAATGATAGAGAGACAACATGATAATGACAAATAGAGAGAGACAACAAAGTGTGCTTCTCCTGCTTGCCCCCCCCTTCCCCGCCCACTTCTGCCTCAGCCCAGAGCGGGTGGGGGATGAGACTTTATGCCAGGCCATTGAGTGCTCCGCCTGGTCTTCACTATCTGGGTGCTGTCAGGTAAGCAGCACAGGCTCTGCTCCCTCCCTGGCTGCCAGCCGCCCCTGTCCCTGACAGCGACCTGTGCCCTGGCATGCACGGCCCCAGCAGCAGGCACCTCCACAGGATCTGTCTTCTCTTCCCATCAACTGCAGTGTTAATGCTTTGGTCATGCTCTAATTAGCTGTTATCAAACCTCTGGCCTGATTCCAAGGTCGTACGCAGCAGATTGATGGAAATAAGCCAATGACGCAGCCACTGGGATTTGTACCCACTAATGGCGTCTCTGATCTGCTGCTTGCGTACATAGACTCCCTAAACTCTGAGAGAAGCACATCACTCTTTTTGCATATCCCTATATTATTAAATGTGCAGAAGGCTGTTCTACATCTACTAAAGTTCAGTGGTAGACACTTATCTGCATTCCATAGCGGTCATTTTAGACCAGTGATGGCTAACCTTGACACACCAGCTGTTGTTGAACTACACCTCCCAGCATGCCCTGCTACAGTTTTGCTATTTGGCCATGCTAAAACTGATACAGGGCATGCTGGGATGTGTAGTTCAACAACAGCTGGAGTGTCAAAGTTAGCCATCACTGTTTTAGACCATCGTTGAGATACTGCATATTAGTATATGGACACTTTTTCTGTAATGGAGCCACATCATGCTGAGATTTTTCATACTAGTTATTAGTTTGATAAAAAAAATACCCCTGATGAAGTCCCGATAGGGATGAAACGCGTTGGGAAATCTATTGCTCTACTTCTGCATCGTATGTTTCAACAAAGAAATACACTAAAAACTGAATGTAAAACCGGATATATCTGAAGACGTCCTCTGTAAAATCACAAAGATGTACTATGTTTTAATCTGTACTTTTATGAATGGATTTTATTCTATGTAATTGAAAATTATTTTGTTTTAAACTGATGTACTAATATTATCGAAACAGTACCATACATGTAAGCGCCCGCAGATCTGTTTGTTTGATATATATATATATATACACACACACACACACACACACACACACACACACACACACACACACTGATAGATAGATAGATAGATAGATAGACAGACAGATAGATAGATAGATAGATAGATAGATAGATAGATAGATAGATAGATAGATAGAGAGTGTTATGCTGCCCATACATTAGGATGACTCGCATTAGATGAGAGCCGTCCTACGAGCCCCCCCTTCCCCCTAGCAAGCGATATATTGTACGGTCTATCGTAACTACGCAAATGCCGGCGGCTGGGATCGACTGATCATATGTGCAGCACATATGATCAGTTGATGCGATGTACAACACGCGGGGCCGAGCATCGCATCATATTCGTACCCAAAACACACATGTGCATGCGATAGGTTGAATGACGGGTCAAGACCGTGTATTTGTACACAATATCAACCTAGTGTATGGCCAGCATAACACTTATATATATCACTAGATGGTGCCCGACGGAGCAATTCAAGTGTTGCTCCATTCGGCCACGCACTGCCCCCGGCGCTGACATTTATGTTAAACTGTCGTTTTGACAGCTGGTAACTAAATATATATATATATATATATATATATATATATATACATACATACACATATACATGCTACTACTACTACACAATGGCCCTCATTCCGAGTCGTTCGCTCGGTATTTTTCATTGCATCGCAGTGAAATTCCGCTTAGTACGCATGCGCAATATTCGCACTGCGACTGCGCCAAGTAATTTTACAATGGAGATAGTATTTTTACTCACTGCTTTTTCATCGCTCCGGCGATCGTAGTGTGATTGACAGGAAATGGGTGTTACTGGGCGGAAACAGGCCGTTTTATGGGCGTGCGGGAAAAAACGCTACCGTTTCCGGAAAAAACGCAGGAGTGGCCGGGGAAACGGAGGAGTGTCTGGGCGAACGCTGGGTGTGTTTATGACGTCAAACCAGGAACGACAAGCACTGAACTGATCGCAGATGCCGAGTAAGTCTGAAGCTACTCAGAAACTGCTAAGTAGTTTGTAATCGCAATATTGCGAATACATCGGTCGCAATTTTAAGAAGCTAAGATACACTCCCAGTAGGCGTAGGCTTAGCGTGAGCAACTCTGCTAAATTCGCCTTGCGAGCGATCAACTCGGAATGAGGGCCGATATACCTGTGTTCTCGTTTAAATATATACATATATATATGTGAAAGCCCTCACTCACTAACTGACTCATCACTAATTCTCTTACTTCCCGATATGGTAGGAAGATGAAATGTAACAGGTGGGAAAACTACGTAATTAGAATTGTAATAAACCTCCCCTAAAGGGATGAAAAGGGGGATGACAAAATTACGTCATTACCGATGCGTGACTTGTGTTGCGTGAACGATAACGCCCAAAGGGACAATCAGATCAACATTTGGATTGCACCTCCAGTGTGTAGAATTTAATAAACTACAAAAATGGTCCAGTCACTCGGGTAACGCCAAGAATCATGAATTAATATTTACTTACATTACGACGTCTCAACTTAACATCTCTATAGATTTACCAAATTTTTAACACTCATTTATATTTACAACTGTGAAAATCAGAAACTCCCGTGCGAAGAATGTATAGAACAGCTAGTACTGGAATAAAGCAATTTTTTGCATACAATGTAGCAATATATTAATGACAGTATTGTGTATTTAAATTTGTATAGAAACACAT
The DNA here is from genome assembly GCF_028390025.1 of Pseudophryne corroboree. Classification (NCBI taxonomy): domain Eukaryota; kingdom Metazoa; phylum Chordata; class Amphibia; order Anura; family Myobatrachidae; genus Pseudophryne; species Pseudophryne corroboree. Next base: position 41,295,564 of record NC_086455.1, read on the forward strand.
AGCACGGCTCATGGTGTTACTTCTACATGGTATATAAATGACTTCTGAGAGGTGCCTGTTCATTCAGTCCTTCCAGCCTAGGAGTCATAAGCCACATTAACGCCAGGAAGTCACATGTGAGTCTCTTTCTTCACACTCAAAGACTCACTGCTGATTTCTGTCTTCTCTAACTGCCTTTTTGATGTAATATTTTCTTCATTGTTTCTTTTGTTTCCATGGAAACCGTCTTTACTTTATGCAGAGAAAGGTTTACCACCCCTTGGTGTTTAACTGGCCAGCCACCACCCAGGCATGCTGAGACTAGACAGAGGAAGATTCAGTGACTGTACATTCATATGGATGCAGCAGTGTCAGGTCAGTAGCCGAACAGGATGACGAGTAGATACTATTCAGGTATAAACCATGAAACCGTTTCTCATTGTAGGTTAGTGGGAACAGTGGGGCAGATGTATTAAGCCTACAGAAGGCATAAAGAAGTGATAAAGCGGTGATAAGTGTAAGGTGATAACGTACCAGCCAATCAGCTCATAACTGTCAATTTACATATTGGAGCTGATTGGCTGGTGCATTATCACCTTGCACTTATCACCGGTTTATCACTTCTTTATGCTTTCTCCAGGCTTAATACATCTGCCCCAGTGTTTCATTTATCAACATTTACTGTATTCAAAATACTACATGCATGGAGAAAATGTAGTTTATGAGTTGTAGATAATATCAGACACTGTGACTTTTACTGTGCTTTATGTTTCTTGCTATGATGATATAGGTTTGGATTATACACCAGATACAGCGTTAGCTATATGCAAAGCACATCCAAGGTACACTGGGGCAGATGTATTAAGCCTGGAGAAGTGATAAAGTGGAAGGTGATATGGCACCAGCCAATCAGATCCTCACTATCAAGTTACAGGCTGGATTTGAAAAATTACACTTTATCACTTCATCGGGCTTAATACATCTGCCCCACTGCGACATAGCTGGGTTTTGTCTTGTCTGCCCAGCGCGTGCAGAGATGCACAGCTCTTCTTCACACTCCACTAGCTGAAAAAAGCACCTCGAAGAGGCATAAACCACCTTTAGGAGGTGCACCACCACCACAGAAAAGCATTTTTCTCTTGTGCAAGTCCAACCACCTTTAGTAGGTGCACCACCACCACCACAGAAAAGTATTTTTCTCTTGTGAAAGTCTAACCACCTTTAGGAGGTGCACCACCACCACCACCACCACCACCACAGAAAAGCATTTTTCTCTTGTGCAAGTCCAACCATTTCCTCTTTAATTCTACATCTTTCAATGAAATCCACTCTTCCTAAAATACAGCTTGGTTTAGCCTTATGTACTGTATGACTGAAATATATCATGACGGAGATTAGACATTGGGATGTTAGAGTGTGCCCACAGTGCAGTTCTCAGCTGCTGTTCTATACTTAATTGGCGGAGATGCACATTTGTAAATACAGACATGTAATCAGTGGTGCAAGTATGCAGGTACGCTCGGGTACAGAGTACCCTTAAGAATATGGCAGCGGGTACTCAGTACCACCTGCCACACACTTTGTCATTATCACAATTATAATGTGCCACAAAGTAACAAGACCATGGTGCTTGGCAGCATGACAGTGCCTCCCAGTTTGTCAGGGTTACTGAGAGCGCAATGGTGATGTCATGACGCCACATCACACTTCCTCCTCTGGCGGCTGTGGCTGCGTGAAGAGAGGAGCCTGATTGCACTTTCCCGCAGCGTCTCTTGCTGGGAGCATTCATTCCTAATATAATGTGGACACTACTATATATGTCTATTATTATGGGGGTATTACTACATATTTGTATTGTAATGTGGACACTACTATATATTTCTATTATACCAGGGGCACTACTACACTATATATTCCTGTTATAATGGAGGCATTATTATATATTGTTATTACATTTGGGGCATTACTATATATTTCTATTATACTGGGGGCATTACTATATATATTTATTATAATGGGGGCAGTACTATATATTTCTAGCCTTACCTCCAGAGTGCATAGAAAAGGGGCTTTGTGTCATGTAGCCACTCCCACTTGTGGCATGTGGCCACGCCCCCTCACAGCACATGACAACACCCATTTTTCGGCACTAAGAAAATATTTCTACTTGCACTACTGCATGTAATATATCTGTCCCCATGTACAATGTGCTGTGTAACATTACATAAATAATGGAAACCCCACCCCCCACTGAGTACCTCTGTTGTAATAAAAATCAGCCGAAAATGGGTTAGCCCAGAGCATGCCAACTTCACCTGAAAATGCACCGTCTTTGCACCCGTACAGCAAACTTGTTTCTTAAAATGAAATCTAGTTTCTCTGCTGAGCCACAAAAATCGGGGCTTTAGTGCATCCACCCCAAACGTCACTAGGAACACCTAACTCCTCCTCTCTGAGTGTGCAGACTTCTGCCCTGCTGCATGGCGACTGCTATGGACCCTGATAGGAATCTAGATGTGCTTGCACTAATTATTGCACCAGCAGGACTATAGTGGTGTTTGCACTGCAGAACTGCAATATTGGGTCTTATAAATACTTTTATTTATTCCCAATATGATTGATCATTTATCACTTTCGTGTCTGACTGGAAACACGAACCTGAAGGAAAACAAAGGACATGGGGTTATATTCAGAGATGGATGCAGCTCGTTGCATACGCAGCAAGACCTGCGCCCGTGTTCTCACATGCTGCGGGCTGCCCAGCACAGGGCAGGGCCATCCAGCACGTGTGGCGCTACCTCACTAATTTAATTGCGGCCGCATTGATTTAAGGTTGACCCCTGTCGCACTGGCAGACGGTCCGCAGCCATTTTTTTTCTATTGAAGCGGCTGCGTGTGACATCACGCAGCCTCCCCGAAAACGGTCGCGGCACCCCCCCATTTCGGCCGCCACGCCTCTGCAACACTTATCCACCGCCCCCCAAATGCCCTCCACTGTCAATCATTTTCCGGTGAAGTGTTGGGGCGCGCACACGCACTGCGGCCGGAGCATGTGCGCAGACCCTCTGAATGCAGCCGCTGCGTACAGACGCGCGGCTGCATTCGGCTCTGAATGAGGGCCATGATCCCTTAGAGTGCAAGTCACACTTAGAACGCTAGTCATGTGCACATGTTATACCAAGAATATAAGGAAAAATATACTTCAGAATTTTAGAGACTTTAACCTGACAAAATATACTTACTTTGGGGCTAATTATGTTTTTGGCAGCTCTCACTCTGAGTAAAATTAACTAGGTGGTTGTATCACTGCAAGATTCTGTCCAAATCTTTTCCGTGAAAAACACAAGTGATCATTTTGCATAACAAGAATTCGTTGATATGAAAGCTCTGTTCTGTAATATTTATTTGGCCCACACATCCGTGGGCATCTCCGACACCTTAGTAACAACTGCAAAAATGTAGAGAAATAAGGGTCTATGCAGGTTACTATATCATTTATTTCTATATATGTAGAAAATCAGGACAAAATATGTCACACTGCATCCGTACGATGCTATACCCCCTCCTTGACATGCCATACTGTGTTGGGTCATAGAATCTAGACAATTGGGTATGGTCTATGCCCACCTGTTCACTGGACCACCATGGAAAAATAAAGCAAATTTGGGATATTTTCTCTTACCATATAATAAAGGCAACAGGCTGGAACAAAGGTTATAAAAAAAAAAAATAATAATTTTTTTTTAGAAACATTGGAGGAATTGTATCAAACCTTCTAAAGAGTGGAGAAGTGGACAATGGTAGAAGTTGCCCATAGCAACAACTGAGCTCTACCTATCTTTTATTCAATATACTTAATAAATGCTAGCTAGAAGATGCTTTCTCTAGGCAACTTCTCTACTTCTTCACTCTCAAGAAGGTTTGATACACTTTCCCCTGTGGTTTCTAACAGATTTTTGCGCATAAATGATTATTCAGGCTGTTTACGCCCATTTCAGATATCTCTTACAGGCAGGGACGTAGCCAGAACATTGTGGGCCCCATAACAACATTGAAGGGGCCCCAGTCCCAATGCTTCTAAAGAGACACCTGTCCACAGAAGTTGTTGTTATGCCCCATAACCATAGAAACATAGAATTTGACAGCAGATAAGAACCACTTGGCCCGTCTAGTCTGACCATGTACACGCACTAGGGTTCATTTTTGTTTCGGGAGCCAATTAACATACCAGTATCCATATAGTGTTAAAGGAGGAAACTGGTGCCCTAGTTTATTTTATGAACCATAGTAGTGCCTTAGTGTAAGTTATGTTACATTGCAGGGCTGCCAGCACACATTGGCCCTCATTCCGAGTTGATCGGTCGCAAGGCGAATTTAGCAGAGTTACACACGCTAAGCCGCCGCCTACTGGGAGTGAATCTTAGCTTCTTAAAATTGCGACCGATGTATGCGCAATATTGCGATTACTAACTACTTAGCAGTTTCAGAGTAGCTCCAGACTTACTCTGCCTGTGCGATCAGTTCAGTGCTTGTCGTTCCTGGTTGACGTCACAAACACACCCAGCGTTCGCCCAGGCACTCCCACCGTTTCCCCGGCCACTCCTGCGTTTTTTCCGGAAACGGTAGCGTTTTCAGCCACACGCCCCTGAAACGCCGTGTTTCCGCCCAGTAACACCCATTTCCTGTCAATCACATTACGATCGCCGGAGCGATGAAAAAGCCGTGAGTAAAATTACTTTCTTCATAGTAAAGTTACTTGGCGCAGTCGCAGTGCGAACATTGCGCATGCGTACTAAGCGGATTTTCACTGCGATGCGATGAAAAATACCGAGCGAACAACTCGGAATGAGGGCCTTTATGCAACACAGTACCGCCAATTCCCATTATGGCTCCCCAGTTCATATTATGCCACATTACAGTGCCACCCCCAGTTCAAATTATGCCGCAATATAGTGCCTCCTCCACTTCATGTTGTGCCACACAGGGGCGGTTAAAGAGAAGAGGGGGCTTGTGTGCACACTAATCTCTATTGCTCATGCACAGTTCCCCGGAACCATGGTGTTCTCCATGTTCCCAGTGACAATCTCTACTGCGCATGCACCAATCACCGGGAAAATGGCCACATCACCTTTTTCCGAGTGGATTCTGCTGCAGCAGCAGCGCCAATTCAGGACTCTGGGGAGGTAAGTAATTGAACATACGGGGAGGGTTTGTGGTGTGGGATGCCCTGGACCTCACACACTGCAGCCATTATAGATATGCCTATGATGCCATATAACAGTGCCCCAGCTCATATTATATATCATTATAATGCCCTCCAGTTTTATATACATTACAATGAGCAGGTCCAGGACAGATTGCAGGCCCCAAGGCAAAAGCTTGTAAGGGCCTCTATGCACCACCCAATGGAGAAAAATGTAAGACATGCAACTTTGACAGGGAAGATGGGCCCCTCTCAGCTCTGGGCCCCATAGCAGCTGCACTCCCTGTACCTACAGTATGTTAACTATACCCTTGCTTACAGGAATACTACAGGACACACGTTCTTACCTGTTGTATTTACTGTACCTCTGCCATTAATAGGCCCTGAAGCTTGCACTCATTGTTAAGGTGCATTTTAAAATTAATTTTATACCTTTTTTCTTATCTCTAGCAACTTCTATACTTAACCTTTGATGTTACTCCAGCATAGTGACCATAATAAACTCTAAATTCCTGTTTAATTAGTGCAATTTATAACTTTTTGTGCTTGAACACGACTGAGACCATTTATGGAAGCGATCAACTAGCCTGTGAGTCATTACAGAATTTAGTTGCCCCATGACTCAAATTAATGTTCGCCCTTAAGCACATCTTAAACCATTGCCACACCATACAAATTACCTTGCCAATTTGATTTACACTGGCCGTATTACTAATGTGATTCCATTTCCTACTATTAATATGCTGTACTCTAGATAAGACATAAAATAATCACAGAGCATAAGGTCAGTATTCCACAACAGGGTGCACCGCCGTACCTAATCTGACTTCAGATATAAGTGGTGGCACTCAGCAGGGCGGCAGCAGCAGAGTATGGCCGTAATTAGCAGCACATGATCTCTGAGGAAACTGGCCCAGCATGAGAAAATGGATTGGTAATGACATAACAAACAGCTTGTAGTCTAGGGAGAGATAGCTTGGCTTTCCTGCCACGGATAATAATATCCTGATAGGACCACTACTGCTCAAATAAATGTAGCCGAGAGGTAATAATAGCAGTAGAGTTACAATGTAAAAGGAGTTTTCACTTTCCCTTGGCCACCATTAAGTTGCCGTGAAACTTGTTAATGGCTTGCTTCTACAATGACAGTTATTTGCCTATTTTAAATGCCCCTGCTCTGTTCCTGTCATCCTATCTGCTGCCTGGATACTGTGGGCAGGGGTGTATCTACCCATTGGCCAGGATGTTACTCGCCAGGGGCGCCATCCGAGCAGGTGGCGCCGCCCGACGGTGCCACCCTTGGCCAATGGTGGAATCCCTTAAGCCATAGTGTCTGGCAATACCTACTGTGCCGTGCTGCCTGTGCATTGCCTGGGATGGAGGATCGCTCAGCAGGCAGGAGCTGGCGCCGGTGTCCGGCACTGCAATGCACTACAGGGAAGAAACTGAAAATAAACTACAGCTCCCAGCATCTCTTGGGAGCTCCTGGCGGCAAGGGCTGCTGGGAGCTGTAGTTTTTTTTCAGTTTCTTCATGTAGTTTGGTACAGTGCTGGACACCGGCGCCAGTTCCTGCCTGCAGAGCGATCCTCAGCACTCCATCCCAGGCAGCTCAGCACAGCAGGTATTGCCAGACACTACGGCTATCTGCTGGGATGTTGTGGGGTGGGGACTAGGGCTATGTGCTGTGTGGGGAGGCTATGTATGTGCTGGGAGTGGGGGAGACTACTACAATGTGCTTAGGGCGGATTACAGCTATGTACTGGGAGGGGGATGGGGACTATGGATATGTGCTTGGGGAGGTGAGGGTCTATGTGCAGCTATGTGCAGGGAGGAGGACTATGGCTTTCTATGCTGGCAGGGAACTATTGTTATGTGATAGGAGGGGGGTGGGGACTACTGTATGACTGTGTTGGGAGAGGTGGAGACTACGGCTATGTGCTGGGGGGACTACGGCTATTGCTTGGGGAGATGGGGGCTATGGCTATTTACTGGGAGGAGACTATGGCTATGTGCTGGGAGGGGATGGGGACTATGACTATATGACTGTGGGAGCAAATCTGGCACTGTGGGGGCATATGTGTATATGGCACTGTGGGGGCATATGTGTATATGGCACTGTGGGGGCATATTTAGCACCGTGGGGGCACATATGGCACTGTGGGGGCATATCTGGCACCGTGGGGACATCTGTATCTGGCAATGTGGGGGCATATCTGGCGCTGTGGGGGAATATGTGTATCTGGCACTGTGGGGGCATATCTGGCGCTGTGGGGGCATGTGTGTATCTGGCACTGTGGGGGCATATGTGTATCTGGCTCTATTGGGGGCATATGTGTATCTGGCACTGCAGTATTGGGGGCATATGTGTACCATGCCCCCATTTTAATTGGCCACGACCCAAATGTCGCATGTGGCCACACCCATTTAGTTCCACTAACATTATATTTCTACTTGCACCACTGGGTAGTGCGCTGCACTGCACTTCTTTGCACTACTGTTTCATCATACTACCTGGCCTTGGGTGGCATTGTGTGCATCCTCAGCCAGGCCAGGCACTGCTGATGTCTCCTCAGTGTTATAAGAATTACTGTGTGGGCATAATGTGTAAAGTGAACTGCTACTGTGTGGGCATGATGTGTATAACGGTTACTACTGTGTAGCGTAATTTGAATTGGGGGAACTATTGTATGGTCATGCCCCTTTCCCACAAGATTATGTCCCTTTTTTGCACATGCATCTTCCCTATTTCAAATATGGGGGGCACTAGTCCGTTACTTTGCCAGGGGCACTTGGACCCCTAGATACACCCCTGACTGTGGGCCAGATTTATTAAAGCTTGGGGAAAGATAAAGTGGAGAGAGATAAGTACCAGCCAATCAGCTCCTATATGCCATGGTACAGGCTGTGTTTGAAATGACAGGAGCTGGTTGGTTGGCACTTTATCTCTCTCTACTTTATTTCTCCAAGCTTTGCTAAAGTGACTGTGCCTTAATGCTTTTTACAGTACTTGTAGACTTTGTGAGCGCAGGTGTGACATATATGCTGTTTTATGTGCAGCGTTTTGAGCGCAGGTTTGGTTCAGTTAGCGTCCAACACTATCAGGCTGGGAACTCATGGAACCAAATTTAGTAGCCAGCCAAAGTACTCAAGATGTACTGTATCAGTAACACACATTACCCAGAAGATATCTGTGCAGAAACCTTGTGGAGGCAGCCAGAGCCACCGAGAGGGGGGAGCGGGTGCTAATTACCTGGGCTCGGACTGTGCCGCTGACCCCTCCCCCCCCCCCCCCTTCCCAGCCACCCCTCTTACCTGCCAGCAGCAGTAGACTTTCTTCCCTGCCCAGCACAATATTCACAGAGCCAGGAAGGGGAAATAATCACAACAGTCCCCCCCCCCTACTCAGATTTTACCCTGGCCAATGGGCTCACTGTGTCCTATTTCTTTTCAAAGGGGCCACACACCCAAAAAAGTACCTGGGTCCAGCACAGCTCTCTACAGCCATGGTGGCAGCCACTATACCCCTGCCGCTGACAATGCCACGTTGCTATGCAGTAGACACTTACAGCCGGTAAGTGTCTGGTGGCCAAGAAGTATCAGTAATACCCCTTTTCCACCAAACTTATAACTAGGGTTATTGCCGCGGCCACCGGGATTGAGGTTTGGTGGGAAAGGGTCAGATAAAAATGACCTGAATCCCACATGGGTAACGGTGCACTGTGAACGGCACGACCTGGGTCAACCAACGTGGGTCACGCTGAAATTATACCGAGAGCTGGATCACTGGCGCTTGGAGATGATAGCTGCGACATGGGTTGGAACTAGTGATGAGCGGATTCGGTTTTACTCGGTGATGTATTAACCTGGAGAAGGCATAAGGAAGTGATAAACCAGTGATATGTGCAAGGTGATAAAGGCACCAGCCAATCAGATCCTAACTGTTAATTTACATATTGGAACTGATTGGCTGGTCCCTTTATCACCTTGCACATATCACTGGTTTATCACTTCTTTATGCCTTCTACAGGTTAATACATCTGCCCCAGAGTTTAAAAAGCAGAGTTGGATCCAGAATTTTGGTGGGAAAGGGGTATATGAGTGGTCATTAAAGTCAGGGTACCTACAGTAAGAGGAACACCAAAACAAATCTTTCAAATGGCCTCATCCAACAAGGTAGCAAAGTAACCTCATTCTGCCAATAGGCACGCTATGGAGGTCACAGAGGGAAGTGATCTGATTGCCTTTATTAGGTTATGGCAGTGGCGTGCGGTGAGGTCAGTGGCTGGTGAGGCACTGCAGTCATAATGTCCTCCGAGTCCCGCCAATGACTCCTACCACCACTGAGCCAAAGGGGGGTCATTCCGAGTTGTTCGCTCGTTATTTTTTTTCACTACGGAGCGATTAGTCGCAAACTGCGCATGCGCAATGTACGCAGCGCGCCTGCGCCAAGTAAATTAGCTCAAAAGTTTGGTATTTTACTCACGGCTTAACGAAGTTTTTCCATCGTTCTGCTGATCGTAGTGTGATCGACAGGAAGTGGGTGTTTCTGGGCAGAAACTGACTGTTTTCTGGGAGTGTGCGGAAAAACGCAGGCGTTTCAGGGAAAAACGCGGGAGTGTCTGGAGAAACGGGGGAGTGGCTGGGCGAACGCTGGGCGTGTGTGTGACGTCAAACCAGGAATGAAACGGGCTGAACTGATCGCAGTGTAGGAGTAAGTCTGGAGCTACTCAGAAACTGCTAAGAATTTTATATTCGCAATTCTGCTAATCTTTCATTCGCAATTCTGTGAAGCTAAGATACACCCCCAGAGGGCGGCGGCTTAGTGTGTGCAATGCTGCTAAAAGCAGCTAGCGAGCGAACAACTCGGAATCACCCCCAATGCCCGGTACTGCCGTGGTGGAGAGCAGGGGGCAGGCTGGGAATAGTAGTGGGGAGCAGGGGGACAGGGTGGGAGTAATAGTAGTGCAGAGTAGGGGGGCAGGCAGTGAGTAATAGTAGTGCAGAGGGGTTTAATATGATTTACTGACTGATGGGATGCCAACAGGTCCCTGCAAAGTACCCTAACCATCCCATGCCCCCTACCCTAACCCTCTATTGTGGGTACCTAACCCTAATCCTCCCTTCCCCGCTACTTAAACCAAACCCTCCATCCCCGGTACCTAACCCTAACCTTCCCGTCCCTGCACCCTAAGCCTAAACCCCCTTCTCATGCCTAAACCTGTCCCCACCCTGCGGCAGGACGCCGGCGCGTCCCTCTAAAAGGGCATTAGGGAATCCGGCTGTCTGTGTTTTGATTTTGACGCCGGGCTTGTGGTGTCCTTCAGGATTCCAGCATCAGTATATCTGTCTACCGTTCATCAGAAACTTTACTGTATCCTGTGCAGAGTAGAGGGGGCAAGCAGGACGTAATAGAAGGGGTGGCAGGATGGGAGTAGTGGTGGAAAGAAGTGGGCAGGATGGGGGTAGTGGTGGAAAGAAGTGAGCAGGATGGGGGTAGTGGTGGAAAGAAGTGGGCAGGATGGGGGTAGTGGTGGAAAGAAGTGGGCAGGATGGGGGTAGTGGTGGAAAGAAGTGGGCAGGATGGGGGTAGTGGTGGAAAGAAGTGGGCAGGATGGGGGTAGTGGTGGAAAGAAGTGGGCAGGATGGGGGTAGTGGTGGAAAGAAGTGGGCAGGATGGGGGTAGTGGTGGAAAGAAGTGGGCAGGATGGGGGTAGTGGTGGAAAGAAGTGGGCAGGATGGGGGTAGTGGTGGGGACTCGGCAAGTATAAGTTAGAATAAGATGAAGGATCTCACCTCTTTAAAGCTGTGAAAGTCATGTGTCCTGCTCCTCGGCAGCTCACGCCCATCTCCTCCCTGCACAAGAGTGGATGCGGCCTGCAAGCAGTCTGCGAGGGGGCCATCGGTTTGCGGGGGGACGGGGTGCATTCGGTTTGCGTGGGGGGAGGGGGGGGGGTGCCGCACCTCCGCACCAGCTGTTAGGCCAATGCTTGTAATAGGCTGCATTCCCCTGACCACTGTGTGACCGGTGACCTGCCCTGGGAGGGGGGAAAGGACCTCCGCTGCAGCCCGCATATGACGCGACCTAAGGGCATGTAATGCCGCGGCGGGATACTCCAGCGAGCTCAGTACGGGCCGGCGGACACTATCGGTTGGGTAGGGCCCGGGGTGGCTAACACTGGCGTCAGAACTTAGGGGGGGGAACTATCAGCTGTCATTAGTGTAAGCTCGGGGGGAAAGGGGGGACACGGAGGGGAGGGCGAGGCGCTCGCGGTAGCCGGCCCCGGGAAAGGAGGTGATTTGGGGACGGGTAGCCACTCCAGCCCTGCCCACTGTCCAGTCACATCAAACTCAGTGACAGGGGCGTGCTTTCATGTGGGCTGAAAGCACGCCCCTGTCATAGAGGCACTTACAGCAGGTGCCGCTTACAAGGTTTTTTTTAATGGGCTTTTACAGCCTGATGCTTAGCTCCGCCCCCCGCTTCTGGCCCATTCACACCGACAGCAAGAGGCACCAAGAGTGGTGCCTCCGAAACACATAAAAACCTATTTTTGGACACAATAAAAATTATTAAAATAATATAAAGGCCAAAGAAGATACTTCTGACACAGAATATTTGTCAGAAGTATCTTCTTTGAATTATTTTAGTCATTAATGACAGGGGAGGCACTGCCTCCCCTGCCTCCCCTGACTGCACGTCCCTGGGTTATGGTGCCAAGTAACGTTCACCTTCTTCTGGATCAACAAACGAGAGTCTAACTTAATGGACCTGTGTATTTATTCAGCCTTACTATGCATCATTTTTATTTAAATAAGTTATTTAAATCCATGTTTTTGATTATAAAATTGTATTATATAAGACCGTAGCCTGGAGTAGAAAGATGTAGAACACTTTCCACCTTACCTGATCAGTAAATCTGCTCAGTTACTTCTTGTCCGTGTTTCTAGACATCAGGAGACGACGACTACAGATGTTATTTTTAGCTTCTGTTGGAAGAAAGATTTTTCACAATGATAAATGAAATTCTTTCTGTTTCACAGAATTCATATATCACAGCACTTCCCGTACAAGACAATGCACACCTCCTTACTGGGGCATGTGTGAAAAATGACCTTCTATGATTAATATAATGAAAAAAAGTTTAAAAAAAATGAACAGTAAAATATGTTAAAAATACATGGCTTAGCGCCTGATTCATAGATGAACGCAAACCCGATGTTTGTACAGTTGAGCAATTATGTGCATACGTCTAAGTGGCACTGCGTATGTGCCCCTTGCAGTGGAAGTCAAGTGATTGACAGTCAGGGACAGTTTGGAATGTTACGGGAAAGGTGACAAAAACGCAGGTGTGTCACAACCAGTGGTGGCTCCAGAGGTGGGGTTACAGCACAGTCCAAAATTCAAATAGGGGAGCCACACCAACTGCCAGTGAGTCCCGGCCGGGGGTGGTCTTCAGTTTGCTGGCTGTCGGGATCTCGGCGCACAGTATACCAGCGCCGTAATCCCGACAGCCAGCACACTGACACCTTTTCTCCCTCTTGGGGGTCCACAACCCCCCTGGAGGGAGAATAGATAGCGTGGCGCGCGTAGTGCGCCACCTTGCCCGCAGCGTGGCGAGCGCAGTGAGCCCGTAAGGGGCTCATTTGCACTCGCCCAGCTGTCGGTATGCCAGCGCCGGGAGTCCGGCCGCCGGCATACCCTACTACACCCCCGGCCAGCAATGTTTGGCAGTGTTGTTTTTTTTTGGGTGGGGGGGGGTGTTGCAGTTACATACATCACATGTGCAGATGGGAATATATAAATTTTTAGTATCTCTCTATATTAGTTGGATGCTTCTGTCTTTCCATGAAACTGCGTTTTGGGGTAACAACAGTGCAAGAGCATGGAACCATCCAATCTTATAGGAATGTTGTAGGTGTGTATCTAATGCTCTGTGTGATTCTGAGTTGTGCGTATTGACAAGGGAAGCTGCTTCTGGCAGATCCCCAGCATAGTGCAGGTGCAGGGGCATTTTAAGAGATGAGGAGGTGGGTGTACAGATGGTCCCCCTATCATGCAGTTGCCCCCCACCCATATGTGTGCTGACTGCAGAGCGGCAGATCTCTCCTGTAAGCTATCTCAGCGCTGACATATTTCAGTTGGAACTCAGGGGGAGATGTACTAAGCAGTGATAAAAGTGGAGAAGTGAGCCAGTGGAGAAATTGCCCTTGGCAACCAATCAGCATTGACGTAACAGTTATAATTTGCATACTATAAAAGTATACAGAGCAGCTGATTGGTTGCCATGGGCAACTGCTCCCCTGGCTCACTACTCCACTTGTATCACTGCTTAGTACATGTCCCCCTCAGATAGATAGCACATGTGCTGCAGAGAGAGAGCAAATACTCTGGCACAGTGCCAGCACCATCTTTACAAGTACATTATGGACTGTACACCCTGCACCCGTTACAGATACACCACTGGGCTGGTGCACGCGCAGATACTAATAATGCCATGGCATTTGGTGTAAAATCAATTGTCAGATGTCCAGCAGTGAGCTGATGACACTGCTGGACATCTTCAGCTTTCGAAGGGAACTAAGCATGATGTTTTTCATCTGAAGTTTCCTTGGCCAAGCACTGCGTCTAGGGTCCTCAAAGTTGCCCGTTTCTTTGTGCTTTAATGCTTGGCAATGCCAAAAGGGAGGCATTTGATTGTCTCCATATTTAATCTGCAGAAGGACAACTACCCCAAAAATACAGCAAATGTCATTTAGAATTATCTTAAGCGTAAAGAAGAACAAGGAGTTCTGGAAGTGAAGCTATGCTTTCTAATTTTATGCATATTTGTTGTTAATTAATATGAGCAATTGATAAACCAGCATTTGCACCTGCAGTATTGCAGTCATTGGAGACTCCTCTAGCGACATCAATGTGTTTATCTTGCATTAAATGGGATAAATGAAGGAAGAAGTATTGACAAACTCTTGCCATAATGCAACACTGACACAATGCAACACAACACGAGTGTAACGACAAGTGCATATGGTGACTTCATTGTCAGACCTACGACCATTGCACTAGCATTTAAAACGCTACTACTGTAATTCAAGGCCAGTAATTCATGTGGCTCAAGAAACTGTCTTTTGATTACATGTTTACTTTTAGGCTAATGAGCATTAAGCAACAATTTACCAATTCTATTTTTTATGGATTTTCTCTTCTGAAAATGTGACACAATTATTAAAAATAAACTATTGACTCAGGGTCTAAAGGTGTGTACACACGGTGAGATTTTTTCTTGAGATTTTGACTATATAGTCAAAATCGCAAGAAAAGTTAGAGCAGATCGCAAGGTGAAAGTCACCTTGCGATCCCGATGCGCGGCCCCGCCAGGTCGGCATCGCAAGAAAAGATAGACTGTGCAGGCAAGTCAATCCTTGCTAGATCGGTGTACTATCTAGTTCATCTCACATGTCAATGACATCTCACATAAGCCAAAATCTCACATAAGCCAAAATCGTAAGCACACATAGGGGGTCATTCCGAGTTGTTCGTTCGGTAAAAATCTTCGCATCGCAGCGATTTTCCGCTTAATGCGCATGCGCAATGTCCGCACTGCGACTGCGCCAAGTAAATTTGCTATGCAGTTAGGAATTTTACTCACGGCTTTTTCATCGTTCTGGCGATCGTAATGTGATTGACAGGAAATGGGTGTTACTGGGCGGAAACAGGCCGTTTTATGGGCGTGTGGGAAAAAACGCTACCGTTTCCGGAAAAAACGCAGGAGTGGCTGGAGAAACGGGGGAGTGTCTGGGCGAACGCTGGGTGTGTTTGTGACGTCAAACCAGGAACGACAAGCACTGAACTGATCGCAGATGCCGAGTAAGTCTGAAGCTACTCAGAAACTGCTACGAGGTGTCTAATCGCAATATTGCGAATACATGTGCCCTCATTCCGAGTTGTTCGCTCGCAAGCGGATTTTAGCAGATTTGCTCATGCAAAGTCGCCGCCTACTGGGAGTGAATCTTAGCATCTTAAAATTGCGAACCATGTATTCGCAATATTGCGATTACACACCTCGTAGCAGTTTCTGAGTAGCTTCAGACTTACTCGGCATCTGCGATCAGTTCAGTGCTTGTCGTTCCTGGTTTGACGTCACAAACACACCCAGCGTTCGCCCAGACACTCCCCCGTTTCTCCAGCCACTCCTGCGTTTTTTCCGGAAACGGTAGCGTTTTTTCCCACACGCCCATAAAACGGCCTGTTTCCGCCCAGTAACACCCATTTCCTGTCAATCACATTACGATCGCCAGAACGATGAAAAAGCCGTGAGTAAAATTCCTAACTGCATAGCAAATTTACTTGGCGCAGTCGCAGTGCGGACATTGCGCATGCGCATTAAGCGGAAAATCGCTGCGATGCGAAGATTTTTACCGAACGAACAACTCGGAATGACCCCCATGGTTCGCAATTTTAAGATGCTAAGATTCACTCCCAGTAGGCGGCGACTTAGCATGAGCAAATCTGCTAAAATCCGCTTGCGAGCGAACAACTCGGAATGAGGGCCATAGTACAGATCTCAAGAAAAGTTAGTCAAAATCTGTCCTATCTGGGCTCCGGGGAGTTCAAGGGAAATCGCAAGTAAAAATCGAACATAGCAAGGATCTCACCGTGTGACTGTGTACACACCCTAAGAAATGCCTGATAGACGGACAGTGGAGTAGTTAATTAGGTATTGTTTCTGTAAAGTGGTCTTATTCCTATTAATGTGTGTTGTGCATTGTTTTTCTGTAATGAATTGGAGAGGTGAGAGGTTTCTATGCGAGGGCACCTCCACTGCTCTCAGCCTTTCAATGTACGGGTAGCAGGACTGTTCCCATAGCAACAGGAGAGAGTTCTTGAAATAAGGGTTTGAACTGAGGATCTAAAGATCAATGGCTGACTTACTGGATTTAATGGGTTAATTGGCCTAAGTCTAAGCTCATTAAAATAAATGATAAAATCATTGAACACTATGGAACTGCTGCACAAGACACTGATAATCCTTTGTGGCAACAATTTAACCTAAGTCACACAACAATATTGATTTCTACCTACATTTGTTAGGATTCCTCATTGTATTTTGTGTTGGTTCTTTTTTATTATTGCTATTTTTATTTATTAAAAAAAAATCTCAATAAACAAAATATTATATATATATATATATATATATATATATCTCCTACATATTTGCCTTAATCTGTGACTCTGTGCTGTAACGCTGGGCGGAGTTACAGTGGTGGGTGGAGTTATTCAAATGAGTCACAGAACTGGGCAAATCTATAGGAGAACAGCAGCAGAAGCAGATGGTATGGGCATGGCACAGGCAGGGGTGCATACCTCCCAGCTTTCTTCAGACAGGAGGAGGGACACACACACACACACACACACACACACACACACACACACACACACACACACACACGGCGAAAAGGGGGCGTGGTCAACGAAAGGGGCGTGGCTTCACGGGAGGGCACCCGTTTTCGTCAGTGAAGGGGCATGCCCAGCGCTCTGTGAGCTGCTGGCATGCCCCCAGGGGCAGATTATGAGTCTGGGGTCCCAGGGCACTTAAGACAAGGGGCCCTATCTCATTGCTGTGCCTGCTGTGGGATTGGGGGCGTGGCCTAATCGCCACGCGAAGCCACGCCCCCTTATGCAAATTTCAGGCATTTTTTTATTTTATGGAATTTTGGCCCCTCAGCTAGAGGTAAATCCAGAGGAGGTGGTCGCTCCCCCCCTACACACCCGCACAGGCAGAAGAAAGCAGGGAGACTGCTGCCTCCCTGCAACACCACAGACCTGCCGACACGTAGCAGCGTGTGCTGACTGTAACACAATGCTGCCGTTGTTGCTGGCAGGACGGGGGAGCTTCTGAGCTGGGACAGAGCTACTCCAGCCAGGGGGCCCCATAAAACTGTGGGGCCCATGGTACGTACCCCCTGCCCCCCTTAATCCGGCTCTGCTGCTGGAACCCCCCCTTAATCCGTACCCCCTGATGCCCCCTCTCCCTCTGTCTCCACTAAATTCACCGCTGCTCTAAGCAAAACAGAGAGTACAGGAGCTTCCCAACTGTCCCCCCCCCCCCCAACACCACCACCACCGCGGGACACTGTGGCCCAAAAAAATGGGACTGTCCCGCGAAAATCGGGACGGTTGGGAGGTGTGGGGGTGTGTGAGGGGGTATGCCGTACAGACAGACGGGCACCGGCTCACTGTGTGCTTGACCCCCCACATCAGCATACTCAGCAGGGTCTCTCTGGTGCGGAGGAGCGTCACTTTCTGGCACACTCCACACTTCTTAGCTGCAGTTTTGTGGGGCACCTGCCGCTGTGCAGGTTCCGTACTGCCTCTGTTATCTCCAGCCCCGGCAAACCCACCGCTAGCTGCAGTGCTGCCGCCCGCAGTGAGGTCCGCCCAGCTCCTTCACACACTTTAGCTGGCGGGCAGCGCTGCAGAAGTCCGCGCTGCTTGCAGGCTCCGACCCCCTCCTCCCTCCAGCCACAGCGTCTCCTGGGGGCTAACCAGTCACTCCCAGTCTCCCCTTACCACAGTGCCCGGCAGCTGCTCAAGGTCTGCGGTGTGTGACTGAGGAGGGGGGGAGGGATGCGGACAGGCAGAGGAAGCAGGACTCCAGCCTGAGAGAGTCAGCCATGCCAAGTCTCCACCAGCAGCAGATCCCAACAGGTTGGAGTGGAACAGCAGCAGCCAGCAGCAGTGACTCCGGTAAGACACATCTGTCTGTCACCACTGTTCTGTCCCTAATACCAATCTCTCCCGTGCCCTGTGTTCTGTCATGTCCCTGTCACCGTTATCCTGGCCCTGTCACCCTTATCCTGGCCCTGTCACCCCTATCCAGGCCCTGTCACCCCTGTGCTTGCCCTGTCAACCCTATACTGGCCCTGTCACCCCTGTCCTGGTCCTGCCGCCCCTACCATGGCCATGTCACCCCTATCCTGTCCCTGTAATTTCTATCCTGGCCCCGTCGCCCCTGTTCTGGCCCCGTCACCCCTGTCCTGGCCCTGTCACCCCTGTCCTGGCCCTGTCACCCCTGTTCTGACCCTGTCACCCATATTCTGACCCTGTCACCCCTGTCCTGGCCCCGTCACCCCTGTCCTGACCCTGTCACCCCTGTCCTGGCCCTGTTACTGCATACCCTCCAACTACCTTTTTGGCAGGTACAGTACCCGTAGCGCCTCCAGACCCCTCCCCAATGCACCACACCTCCGCACCTTCCCCTCTACCACATGCGGCACCCCACCCCTCCCCCACACGCTATGCCTCCAGACCCCCTACACCACCCGCGGTTTCCACTCCTCCGCCACTCCACCACCCACAGCACCTCCAGACCCCCTCCACCATCCACCCCCCATATATGTCTCCCCCCACACCTGCCCCCCCTCCACCCGCAGCATCTGCAGACACCCTCCTCCATCCGCGGTGCCCCCCTCATCCACCCCTCCCCCACCTGCCCCTCCACCACCTGCAGCACCTCCGGACCCCCTTCCCCATCCGCCGCACCACCTGTACCTGCCCCTCCCCTACTCACGGCACCTCCGGACCCCCTACCCCACCCCCGCCCCTTCCCATCCCACAGCACCTCCAGAACCCTTCACCCATCCGCAACATCCCCGCACCTGCCCCTCTCCTACCCTTGGCACCCCTGCCCTTCCCCCACCGGCAGTGCCTCCGGACCCTGCTCCCATCTGCAGCCCCCACTCCTCTGCCCCTCCCCCACCCGCAGCATCTCCCGACCCTTCCCCATCTGGGCCCCCCCGCTTCCACCCCCCCTCTACCCGCAGCATCTACAGACACCCTCCCCCATCCACAGCCCCCCCCCCCCCGCACCTGCTACATTCTGTACATTGTGCCCTGCAGGTGCTGTTCACGCCGTCGCAAGGGGCTGCGCCTCCTTCACCATCACACGCCCTTTCATTGTGCAATATTTAACCACTAACAAAGGAATGCAGGTAATACTCTATATACGACAAATATTGAACCCCAGAAAGGCATGCAAGGGTTAAGGGGGCGTAGCCCCTTGCGACGGTGTGAAGAGCGCCCGTACGGCGCGATGAAGCACCTAGTATATCTATATACATATAGATATATATATATAATATATATATAAATAAAATAGATATATTATGCTGCTGCTGCTCGATCACCATGGGATATGCTGCCTGTTTGTTCATGTATTAGTGTCTCCTGATGAAGGTCCTGTCTAGGACCGAAAACGTTTGAGCTACAGGAAGTGTGATGATTTCTAATAAACATGACTGTTTGATCGACTACATCAGTCTGGAGAGTGCCCCTCTTGTATTTCTCTATATTTGATGGATATATATATATATATATATATATATGTCTTTCCATCGGTCACAATGCCGACTAGCAGTGAAATGCCGATGCTGGAATACCGGCGACACAGGCTATTCTCCCTATGTGGGTGTCCACGACACCCATAGAGGGAGAATAGAACCTGTGGCCAGCGCAACGAACCACCGTGCCCGCAGCGCAGCGAGCGCTCGTCCCGCTGCTGGCATAATGGCCGACGGGATCCCGCTGTTGGGATCATGACAGCCAGGATCCTGTCTGTCGGCATTTCATACTGATCCCCTCATAGAGGATAGATTTTAATTTTCCCGTCAGTTTTGCAAGCCACCCATTTAGTAAAGGCACAACCGACATAAAAACGACCAAATTACTAACTTTAAAGAACATCGGACCAAGTATCGGTTAGACATGCATGCAATTGCAAACCACAGATTTACTAAGCATAACCGACCGAAAAATCTACAGCCACATAATAGACCGGGCAAGTGGGTGGGGGCTCCTCCCTGTTTTCCACACATTTCTTTTTCAAATTTGAACCCTTTTGAAGTATATTATAAATCAAAGGAAGCCTGCACAGGTTTCAGTAATCTGTGTATAGTGCATCCACTCCGCAGTTGAGTGACAGCTGCAGAATAGGGGGACGAAATCCTAAAGGTATCGATGTTGGACTTTAAATGACAGTCAAAACTGATCCTTAGTAAGCAATGTTTTTTAAGAATGCAATCCGGCGTCGATGCCCCACCTATAGTCAATTTACCCCTAGTTCTTTCAATGGTCTGTTCTTATATCCCAAAGCATGCTGGGAGCTGTAGTCTAACATGAACAAGAAAGTGACAGCTTATCAACCCCTTCTCCAAATCATCTTATTTCTTTGTTCCCCTGGATTTCTGATATATAATAACAAATAAACTACACAGAGTGTGCTGTGACATAATGCAGAATAGTTATGGTGCCAGTTCACAGCTAAGTATACCTATATATATATATATATATATATACATATAATATATGTCTGACAGCTGAGGCCAGAGGGAACACAAGCTACGACAAGACTTTCATAAAGCATTCTGCAACAGAAGGTGAAAATGATTTATATATGACTTCTTCTTCTTCTAGATGGATGCAAATTACACACGGTTGTTGATATACATCACTGTGTTAGGGAACTATTTCACGTGTTTAATTATTCTCACTCAGTTGTAAGGCGCCAGAAGTACTGCAGTGCCTTACAATTATGGAGACACAGTTGGGGACAGGGTCATTTACCAACACTGGGGTCATTTGCCAGAAATGTCTGTGCAGCACAGAAGTAGTAGTGTTCCCTTTATGGGGCAGCATGAACTGACGTCTGTGCATTTGCGCCCATTTGTACGGAGACGCTCCTGTGTCTGTGCACAATGGAAATTGGTGAATGTGGGATGAGATGTCCTAATTAACTTCAAGGGGAAGAAAATGATCATCTCTCATTATTTTAGCCACGGCAGAGGTAAGCCGACATCAGCCACTACTTTCACTGATACAGCTTTCATGCTATCAGGGTGTACTGCATAATAGGATTGCTTTAATAGATTCCCATAAACACACATAAATAAAAGATGAAGATGTAAATGTGTGACAATTAAATGAGACTCAACCAGAGAAAGAAAAAATGAGTAATGAATTAAGGGCCTAATTCAGACCTGATTGCAGCAGCAACATTTTTCTCTAATGGGCAAAACCATGTGAAAACCATATGAAGTTTCTTCACTCCCCCCGTCACCTGGCTCCGTAGCAGTGCAGGCAAATATGGACGAGATCGTCCATATTGGCCTGCATGCACAGCCGACGGGGCACCAGCGATGAACGAGCGCGGGGTCGCGCATCGTTCATCGCTGGTGCCTCCACACTCAAAGATATGAACGGTATCTCGTTCATTAATGAACGAGATCGTTCAAATCTTTGAGTGATGTCGGCCAGTGTGTAGGGCCTATTAGATTTGGCCTATTAGATATTGTTTCTGTGCATCGTAAATACTGCCTGCTTTATTTTTACACTGCAATCTAGATCTCAGTTTGAACACACCCCACCCAAATCTAATTATCTCTGCACATGTTACATCTGCCCCACCTGCAGTGCACATGGTTTTGCCCATTAGAGAAACATTTTGCTGCTGCGATCAGGTCTGAATTGGGCCCAAAGCTCCGGCACGCAGGGATGCTACTATCATGAGAAGCTCTACATGCAGGATTCTAGGGGCAGCAGGAATTAGGTTCTTCCTTCTCTTCCTGCCATTCTGCCTCTTCCTCACAGTGATTGCTCCTTCACAGGGACACATATCACCGCAATTCTCTCCAGCACAGCTGCACAGGGCCAGACTAAGGTTTGTGGAGGGCCCCAGGGCAACCATCTTGTTGGCCCCTACAAATACATTTGACAAAATTATATTCTGGAAATGTTTTAAAAAATGTGTTGAACACACTATAGTGCGGGGGCATTATGCCACACAGAACCCCCAGTTCACGTTATGACTCAGCACACCCCACATTGGTGATGTAGCTATGTGTGGAGACCACCATGTGTGGAGGCATCTGGGCAACTGCCCTGGACTCTAAATTGTTAATCCAGCACTGCCACTGCTCATAAGCACCCCCACCTCCCATGAGTCCTCTTAAGGCACCAATACAAGGAACCGCCACCCGTTCAGGTACTCTCCGAAGTCTCAGGCAACACTGTAGACTTTGTGCATGGCATAGGGGACAGCAACAGGAAGATTCTTCAGGAACAAGTGCACATGCAGCATATAACAGGCCTTATGCCCAGGGTGTAGGGGGCTCTGGCTTCCTCCTAAAATCACAATGAGAGGAGCATAGTGACTGCCAGCATGATTAGAGGAAACACAGGTGAAGGAGGGTCTATCCTCTCTCTCCATTGTACCTCCATTGATCTAGCTGTAGACCATTCTTTTCCAGTGAATTACTTATGAAACTGGCTGCTGCCCCTGCTTACCAGCAATGGTTGAGAGAGTGGCAGTTGAATTATGACACTGCCCGGTGCCATGTTTTTAGGCTAATGGGACCAGAAGACGTATTCAGTTCTGGCCGCTTGCTAAGGTAAGGCGCATGAAGCAGGAAGAAGATGTGCATTATATGATTTGGGCAGCCTTGGAGCTAATGGACCTCCTGCTGTCCCTGAGTTGCATTATCATTCTAATGTTATGCCCAGTGGCGTCACAAGGTGGGTGCGGAGGGTGCAGCCCGCTCCCGGGTGCCACCCCGCCGAGGGGTGACACCAAAATGCCAGCTCCTGCACAGCGACAGGAGCTGAGTGCTGCACTGTTATATTATGTGCAGCACTCGGCCAGTAGCGGATCTTGCCACGGGCAAGCAGGACTTTTGCCCGGGGCGCCGCCTTCCGGAGGGCGCCGCACCATGGCAAGATCCGCTGCTGCTGTGCCCCCCACTGCCCGGTCTGTCCCGCTGCCCCCCGCTGTGAAGGGAACTAAACGCGTAGCACTCACCAGCTAGAGAGCTATATGAGCCCAGTGTGTATAACACTGTACTTGCTTTATCTTCAATAAAACCACTCCACTGGGTAAGTGACTGGGCTGTTTGTAGTTGTGAGGCATCCGCTCACTGGTGTACCTATAATCATAGTTACCGACATTCTGGCTGCTCTCTGCGGGAGAGAGCAGCCAGGTCGGCTCAGAGGGCAGGCAGGGGAGGCTGTGACGTAGGGGAGGGGGTGGGCCGGAGGCGGGACAGGGGCGGAGCAAGGGCAGGGTGGTGCGGAACAAGGGCGGGGTCACGATGACGCCTCCTTTAAGTCACGCCCCCGCTCTGTAATGCCGTGATCACCGGCATTACACTGCAAGGGGCGTGGCTATGATGACGCGATTCAGCAAAAATCGCGTCATCGACTGCCCGGACCACCCACTTTACACACTAAGTGGACGGACGGGCAGGTGGGACCCCGCGAATCGGGAGACTTGCCTGCTCTTCCGGGGGGCCGGGAGGGTCACGCGATTTTCGGGAGCCTCCCAGCCATTCCGGGAAAGTAGGCAAGTATGCCTATAATGGGTGCAGTGTGTGCGGTGTACATGGGCCCCACACCGCACACACTGCACACATTTCTTCTATACTTACCTTTCTGGTGTCCATCGGTGACTGTGTATGGGACGCCTCCTCTCCCGTAGCCGTCACCACTAGCGCACTGAGCACTAGAGACTCTGGAACAGTGCCAGAGTCTACAGCGCATGCGTAGGAATCCGAAAAAATGGTGCGGCGGCCATTTTTCGGAGTCCTGCGCATGCGCTGTAGACTCTGGCACTGTGCCAGAGTCTCAGCGCTGAGAGCGCTAGCAGCGGCGGTGACGGCTAAAGGAGAGGACGGGGCCCACACACGAGTCTGAACACGGGTCCCCTCCTCTCTAGAAACGCTGCTGCATCCGCTGGTGTGAACAGAAACTCTGCTACGCCAAAAGTGTGTGTTCCGGGGGGGAGGGGAGGGGGTTATTCAGGCGCCTCTCTGAGCGTGAGCAAGCCTCAAAAGACACTAGGTTTCCCCAATGAAAATTGAATGTGAACGAATATGGTTGTCAGTAGTGGATCTTGCTACGGGCACACAGTACTTTTGCCCCTGGGCGCCGCCTTCCGGAGGGCACCGCCACCGTGGCAAGATCCGCTACTGGTGGTGCCCCCCCGATGCAGTTACTGCTGTGCAGTGCGCGATGAAGTAATCGCGCACCGCACTGCATTTTGGGAGCGGCACTTAGACACTAGGGGTCATGATTGACCTCTAGTGTCTATGCGGTTCTATGGGAGAGACGTCATGACGTCTCTCCCATAGATCAGAGGAGCGGCGCCAGCGGCCAGAGACGGAGGGCAGCAGCGGTCGGGAATCGGGAGCGGGGATGGTAAGTATTATTTTTTCTTTAAAAGCGGCACAAACGTGGGCAATACTGGGGCCACAAATGGGGGCAATACTACTGGGGCCACAAACGGGGGCAATACTACTGGGGCACAAACGGGGGCAATACTACTGGGGGCACATTGACCACACCCCTTTATGAAGCCACGCCCCTATTTTCACCCGGGGCACCACAAGGGCTAGAACCGTCCCTGATGGTTGTGTCTTAAAGGTGGCGCTGCCCAGTGAAACCAACGTGGCTAGAGAGTGAATTAATATGCTTCCAGATATAATAAAATATCTTATTTAATAAAATAACAATGTGAAACAATATATGTATAAAACATTAAAATATTTTTCTTTTAAATAAAAGAGATGGCACTCTTTAAAACAGATAAGAGAAATTTGGGAAGGTGGAGCATACCGCAACCGGTGAGGAGGAAGTGACCGGAAGTAAGAAGCCGATCACATGACAAACTTAGGTTTAAAAGGTGGACAAACAGGGGAGTACAAGCCTTGAAAAAGAAAAGAAACTC
This sequence comes from Pseudophryne corroboree, assembly GCF_028390025.1. NCBI lineage: Eukaryota > Metazoa > Chordata > Amphibia > Anura > Myobatrachidae > Pseudophryne > Pseudophryne corroboree. The sequence continues at coordinate 41,320,516 of NC_086455.1, forward strand.
TGCTACATCCTCAACCATGTACACACATATTTCCAACAAATTGAATGGACAATTTTAAATGCAGTATCAAGATAATGAATTTTTTTCCTATTTAATACTTTACTACACAAAACCTGTTGATGAGTTATGTAATGATAACTCAGGTTGTCTGGGAACATAGCTTCCGGGTTGCACAAAGCCTTGAACCCTTCGTGATAAGGAAGCTGAGTAATGAAAGCAATGCACTGATCTGTATTACTTCACCACGGATTTATTTTGTCAGGATGACCGTGGACCAGTAACCATTTCACAGTATAGTGTTCATGGGCCTGCACTAGCTAAAGGCCCATACACACGGTGAGATTTGGGCTATGCCCGATTCTCACTATGCGACAGGGGCTAGGACGGCATCGCAAGCACATAATGAGTGTGCTTGCCATACTGACTATGTGCGATTTTGGCTAAGTGTCAGTTTTTACTATCTCTTCTATAGAGATAGTCAAAATTGACTTGCCTGCACAGTCTATCTAGTCTTGCGATGCCGACCACGTGGGACCGTGCATCGAATCGGGATCGCAAGGTGACTTTGACCTTGCGATCTGCACTAACTTTTCTTATGATTTTGACTATATAGCCAAAATCGTAAGAAAAAATCTCCCCGTGTGTACACACCATGAGATAGATCTTCTCTCTAGCCACCAGGCCAGTTGTTCCGGCATCGATCATAAAGCCAAATGTCCTAGACAGACCTTATATAACCTAGGCTCCTCCTCCCCTCCCAGACTGACAGGCAAATGACACTCCCACCTTGCCTTTAAAAAGGATCTCTTAACAGGTGCTCTGTTTTGATTACCGACCACCCACTGTGATCAATGGGGGGGGGGGGGGGGGGCGGTTTGCGCCATACGATTTTCTGGAGCCTCTCGGATGATGCGGGAGGGTAGGCAAGTATGGCTTACTAGCTAAACACCCCTGGTTCCTTTGTAGCACACTGTACAGTCAGTAGTTATGGACAGGGCTGCCATCAGAAATTGCGGGGCCCGGGACTAGCAAAATAGGCACGGCCCCCCCCCACACACACATGCATGCATACATACATGTGCCGCTGTCGGGAGGGCCCGGGATGCTGATGCCGCTGCCTGCCCGCTTCCATCCCTGCTGTTCTGCTTCTCTCCTCCGTCCTCCTGCAACTGTATTGAAAATGTCCCTCCCAAAATGGCCGCCGCCTCAGTGGAGACATTTATTTAAGATGCTAGAGGGCTCCTCTAGTATCTTAAATAACTGTCTCCTCTGTGTGGCGGTGGCCATTTTGGGAGAGAAGTTTTTAATACAGAGCTACTGGAGGGTCGAAGAACAGCGGCAGAACAGCGGGGACGACCGCGGAACGGCGCGGGCGGGCAGGTGGCTGCATGAGCATCCCAGGCCCTACTGTCTCTGTCAGAGAGGCTGGGCCCGGGACAGTTGTGCCCCCAGCACCCCCCTGGTTATGGATATATGCAGGGCCGGCTCTACCATTAGGCAGCTTTAGGCGGCTGCCTAGGGGCGCCGGCCACTTGAGGGCACCACTGAAATCATCTAGCAAAAAACTGAAGGATATCTCTGTGTGTGGGTCAGAGATGAACTTGCAGACGGGGGAACATAATAAGGAGCATACAAATATATATGTCTGTGTGTACATACAGTATGTATGTATACACATACAATAAAAGGGATGTAGTTGGCATCCTGTTGGATGGGATGCCGGCCTTCAGAATACCAGCGCCAGAATCCCGACACCTGTCAGAATGCTGCAGCCGGAATCTCGACAGCCAGCATCCTGAATGTTAGTATGCCATATTTATATATATACATTTATATATAATTTTTATCCCAGCACTCAGAAAAAAGTGAAATTGGCCTCAGTGTCCTACACGATTCCTAACATGGCAGCTAGCATGGATACATAAAGAATAGACGGCACTCAAGGACTTTCAAAGTGAAAGTATATTGTGATCAAAGTCTCATAATTTAGTGATTTTGTTTAAAATTATCACTTTAAAAGTGTTGTCCCTTTTCTCTATATGGGCGGGATGTACTATAAGACATCGCCGCCCCTCGCCGCCTACCGCAGCGATACTAATCGCATATGTACTAACATATGCGATTAGTATCGCAATGCGGTATAGGAGGCTCCCAGCGATGATGTCTGCCAGGGTAAGTGGGGGTCGGCGGGGGTCAGCGGGGGTCTCCGTCACCTCCCAGACTCGGGAGGTGACGTGTGCAGGGAGTCCCCGGGCTCCTCCTCCTCCCCCCTGCAGCCGGAAGGAGACAAGGCTGTGATGCGGGGGAGAAGGAGGAGGGGGGCCACACCAGCAGCGGCTCAGGTATGAAGGGGGGGTCGTCGTGAGTGGTGCGGGGCGGCGGAGGGATGCGGCGGGATCCGGCGGCGGCGGTAAGAATCCCATAGACTTCTATAGGGTATCGCCATAAAAAGATGGCGATACCCTATGGTGCGAAAACGCGGCGATCGGGAGTTAGTACATATGAAAATGCGGTTAAACTGGGGGTTTTACAGCATTTTCCCTTTAGTAAATCTCGCCCTATATGTGTAATGATGCAATTCACCCCAGCCCACCTAGTGGCCACCTGCATCTCCCCTCCGGTGGTGGTTGTGGTGGGGTTTGCAGGTTAGAGGGCGCTAGGCTGAAGCTTTGCCTAGGGTGCAGAGAGACCTTGCACCGGCCCTGGACATATGCGCATCTTTTTAATGAAATCCTGGAAACCTTTGTTTATTATCAAAAATATTGCAATCTTAGTTTTACCCTTTAAGATTTTGAGAAACATCATTCTAAACGTGCAAAGCTGTGATGTGTCTATAATATGCATCAACTCATCCTCTACAATAGAAAGAAAACAAAAACACCCACCCACATCTTTTCTTCATTATGCAAACGAATGCTCGGCCATGACCTCACAGCGGCATGTGACAGTGTTTCTGCAGAGCTCAGAATCCTTAATAGCGGAAACTAGTTCAGATTTTATTGCTTTTATTTTCTGCTGCAACTATGGACATTTCACCATCCTGGAAATATGTTCGGTGATGTTCTACAAGTATGCTGTTCATCCAAATGATAAAATTGCTGCAGTCTTTGATTTTCTGCTGGAGTTTGTAAAAACCATTCACCGGCCAGTAAGCTGTGTCATCAGTTCTTTAACTTGTCTAGTCCATGATTCACTGTTAGCTGCAAAACAACTCTTACAGTTTTTGGAAATAGTTTTCAAATGTCTCTGGCCATCACCTTTCCTGGGAAGAGCTGCATTTGAAATCTAGACGAGACATAGGAATTAGACAGGGGGGAGAAATAAATCTTTGTCTCCCACGTATGGAAGTGGTTCGTTTTTAGTTTCTCTGAGTTTGGTCCAGATCTTATTTTAAGACCCAAGTCTAATATTAGGGGTATATTCAATTAGGGTCGAAAACAGCCGTCTGTCGAAAAGACGGCAGTTCTCGACTTTTTAAGGTTGAATAGTGATTCGACCTATTCAATCCAATCAGTTTTTATTCGACAAGTCGTGGAATTTGACTTGTCGAATGGTACGCGAATCGGCGGTATAGCTGCCGATTCACGTACTTTTGAGTGAAACGGGGCCAAAATCGACAGGATTTGGCCCCGTTTCCTACCATCTCAGTCCGACATAAAAAAATGGCGGACTGAGATGTGGGACCCAGAGGAGGAGAGGAGGGGAGAGCCGCGGGGAGACGGGGGACAGCCGCGGGCATACAGGGAAGAGCAGCGCCACAGCGCAGCGCTGCAGCAGGATGTCTCACGGCAGCGTCCACCCGGCTCCAGCAAGTGAGTTCACGCTTGCTGGAGCCGGGTGGACACTGTCGTGAGGTCTGGCGGCTGTGTGACATCCTCCTGCAGCGCTACTGTAGCGCTGCTCTCCTCCGTCTGCCCGCGGCTGTCCCCGCGACTACCCCCATCCTTCTCCTCCTCTGGGTCCCTCATCTCAATTCGACTTTTTAAAAGTCGAATTGAGATGAGATTGAATAGGGGTTGTTGGATCCATTCCGACAAATGCATGTCGGAATGGATCCGACCCTAATTGAATATACCCCTAAGAAAAGCCTTACAGGGAAAGTGTGGAAAGATTTGTCCAATAAACAAGGTCAATATGCACCCATGCCACCAGAGTGGTATAAAACGGCAATAACAAATGCACTTCAGTGTTCCATTTCCTATGATCATCCAGTAGACAGTGAGCAAGCACTTTGGCCTGCTGTGTAATAGAGTCATAGATCTTCATTATGAATAGGACACATTACACACAAATAATAATGGACCATGAAAGGAAGAAAATAATAAATACTACATCAATGTTCCATTATAGATTTGGCAAGAGCACAAATTTATAATGTGTTCATTCTTGTTAGGGATTAGTGATCCCTATTACACTAAAAAGGGGATTGTGGGTTGGCGCTGTGTACACAGACTATACCAATGATGTACAATCAATTAGAAAATTATTTATTGTGTCATAACTATAACTCCCGGGAGTACAATACATGCAAAAATACACTCAATAAATCTTAATCAGAGGGAATTATTAACTACTGACAATAACAATACAAATGCAGTTGCAGAAAACTCTCATATACCTTTGTTCACCGTATAATGTGTGAGAGATTCCAGCCCGCACAGCAGATAATATAAAAAAAGTTCCTCGTATCAGAAAAGTCAGAACTGTTGGGTACAGTGTATCGTACCAAACAGGGCTGCTGTAGAGGGTGGTGTTCTGTATGCTGCCGACCGGGCTCCCGACGTCCAGCATCCCGGCGCCGGCATACCGACATCTTTTCTTCCTCTTGGGGGTCCACGACCCACCTGGAGGGAGAACCCGCTGTAGATCTGCACCGCAATGGTGCATCAAGCTCACTCACACAGAGACTCTGGTGGTTGAGTGTATGGTCCAGCGTGTAATCAGCACCAAGTAACATGCAAGAACCAACAACCTGATGTCATCAAGGCGGTACTCACGTAGGAGGGAATGGCTAACCCACAACGGGCACCCTGTTAGGTATCCCACAGATTCCGTATAATAGGGAAATGCTACTCCAGTGTCCAGCTCCGTAAACTTAACGCGTTTCACTGCACACGGCTTTGTTAAAGGCCCACTTGCTATTTGATTGTACATCATTGGTATAGCCTGTGTTTGCAGTGCCACCCCACAATCCCCTTTTTAGTTGTCTTCTTTTATTAAGAGTATTGGTAATCCTTTTAGGTGGTGTGCAGCAGCCAGTAGCGGATCTTGCTACGGGCACGCAGGATTTTTGCCAGGTACGCCGCCTTCTGGAGGGCGCCGCCGCCGTCCGGAGGGAGCAGCCGCCGTAGCAAGATCCGCTACTGGTGTCCCCGGTCCTCGGTAGATGCTGTGCAGTGCGGTGATGCCGTGCGGTGCGCGATGAAGTCATCGTGCACCGCACAGCATTTTGGTAGTGGCACATAGACACTAGGGGTCATGATTGACATCTAGTGTCTATGTGGTGCTATGGGAGATACGTCATGACGTCTCTCCCATAGATCAGAGGAGAAGTGGCGCCGGCGGCCGGAGATGGAGGGCAGCAGCGGTTGGGAATCAGGAGCGGGGATGGTAAGTATTAATTAATTTTTATTATTTATTTTATTTTTGTAAGCGCCACAACTCTACTGGGGTCACAAACGGAGGCACAACTCTGCTGGGGGCACAAACGGGGGCACAACTCTACTGGGGGCACAAACGGAGGCACAACTCTGCTGGGGGCACAAACGGAGGCACAACTCTGCTGGGGGCACAAACGGGGGCACAACTCTACAGGGGCCATGCCCCTTTATGAAGCCACACACCTATTTTTGCCCGGGGCGCCACAAGGGCTAGAACCGGCCCTGGCAGCAGCATATACAGTGGGCACATTGGCCTATCAGGGCATTCTTGGTGCCTGGTTCATTCCTAGCGATTTATCCCTGTTACACTACCTGGTTATGATCTGTTCACCCTGCGGTGAACATAGCAGGAACACAATGTACTGCAGGAGGAAGTATGCTATAAATGAGTGTATGCTGTGGGTATCGTATATTCTAACTCTTTTGGGGTCCAACAACGTCATGCTGATATTTGAGGTCCCAGCCACTGAAAGACTGTGCCTCACTCTCACTGTGCTCTAAGCAACCATCTAGCTTACCTATATTTATATTGGCAACATGCGTATGTTTCTAATTGAGGATATTAAACAGGAAGATGAACAGATGGCTTATCAAATATAAATGTGTTACTATCTACCTGAAACACTCATGTCTGCAAGGTGCCAGTTTTACAAGCTGTTTAATCCATACATTATGTGCTCAGGGAGTTAGAACACATTTCTCAGGAAAACGTTGCAGGCTTTAACAACGGAACACAAGGTTAAGCTTAGAGACACAGAAAGCATAAATATGTGGGGTTGTGATAATGTCTTTTACCTCCGGATATCTTTGTTGCCAGGAACCAACAAGGTAAATAAAAGGTGTTTGCTTTTCCTAAGACAAAATTTCAGAATGATCCTTTAACAGATGTTCTGATTTCCAAGGTGTATTGAGTGTCGCCAAATTGTTAATGAAATTCACCTAAGCAAATATACACGACAAGTGTTCCATTATAGCAAAAAAACCTAGGCGTCATTTCAATGTGGTGCCAAAGCGTCTAAAGGTAAAAAAAAAAAAAAGTAAATAAATGTTCTGCTACTGTAAATATATATATATATATATATATATATAATTATTATTTTTTTTACGTAGAATATGTCTACTATAGTTTTTTACAGTGCTGGTTCCCTCTGTCAAATCTGTGTCCCCCAAAAAAGTGTACACCAGACTTCCTTCAATAATTTAAAAACCATAAAAGCTAGCAAAAATATAACGGAGTTGAAGAGAGGAAGGTCCAAAGTGTCTACTGAAATAGCAGTCAAGGTTAGAGGACGCAATGGTGGGCGGTGCCCGGGTTCCTCCATTTTGTGGTGCAATCAACACTTAGTAGAACTCGGGATCGCCACGTGAGAGCGCATCATTCATTTCATCTACGCGAGATTTTTTGATATCTGTAATAATATTTGTGAGAAAACTTCATTAGACGTGTGAAAAATTGTGAAATCGTGGAAAACTTTGCAAAAATTGACGTAATGTCTGAATATCTTAATTTAAGGAAGGTTCAAGACTACTGCAAATGCAAACAAGAAGAAAGAATAAGTGAAAAGGAATAAAACAAGCCCAAAACGTCCAAGGCTGAGCGTAAGAGAGCCTCTAGACAATGTAAGCAAGCTACGGCGGCCGAGCACCGCGAGCCGCATCCGACTAAGTCTACTGCTCCCGTCGAGCCTGAGGCGATAGATATAGAAACGAATTAAGTAGTAACACGTAAATTATCTTGACTTTTACAAGAAACATCAGTGTTGATCTCATGCCATACGTGAGCTACTTCTCATATCAAGGGTAATTCTGAGTTGATCGCAGCCTCAAGTTTGTTAGCAATTGGGCAAAACCACGTGCACTGTAGGGGAGGCAGATATAACATGTGCAGAGAGAGTTAGATTTGGGTGTGGTGAGTTCAATCTGCAATCTAATTTGCAGTGTAAAAATAAAGCAGCCAGTATTTACCCTGCACAGAAACAAAATAAAACACCCAAATCTAACTCTTTCTGCACATGTTATATCTGCCTCCCCTGCAGTGCACATGGTTTTGCCCAACTGCTAAAAAAATTCATGCTGCGATCAACTTGGAATTACCCCCATCATCGGCAACAAGACCATTCTCGGCCTAGAATAAGTAAGCCATTCTCTCAAAACACTTAACTCTCTGCACAAGATCTCTGTAAACACACCAAAAACAAAAATCTCTATGAACCTAAACTTTGCACATACACTTATTTCTAACACCCACCCAACAGCCACACAACTTATTCTACGCCAAAAAGACCTGCGGTCAAGCTCTGACACACCTCCCGCTTGTTGTTATTTTTCTATATGATACGTAAAAGACAACAATTTGACGCTGTTATTTATTTTATTTTGAGTTAATTCTTATTTCTCTAACGTCCTAGTGGATACTGGGAATTGAAGATTACCATGAGGTATAGATCGGGTCCATTGGAGCAATAGTGTGTGCTGGCTCCTCCCCTCTATGCCCCTCCTGCAGACTCAGTTTAGAAAATGTACCCAAGGAGCCGGGTGCATTCTGTTGCTCTCCAGAGAGTTTTCTTCAGAAATTTTGTTTATTATTTTCAGGCAGCACTGGTTGGCAACCAGTCTGCCTGCGTCGTGGGACTTAGGTAGGGGGAACGAACCAACTTCCTCAGAGTTAATGGTTCGTATCCCCACCGACAGGACACTGAGCTCCTGAGGTGAAGTTTCTCATACCCCTCGGGTGTGAGCCAAAGCTGGCAGCATGCCGCCACCCCTAACAGATGCCGAAGCAGACGCGGTGTGATGAGTAATTCACCGGGATCCCGGTTTTCGGGTCCCCGGTGCAAATGGCGGCATGAAGGGACAGCAATCACCCAGTTACGGACTGAGGTGCCCGCTATGTACCCACACTGGCATTATACATTTATAAAGGGGGCTGCGCACTCTCTTTTTACACAAAATGGAGAAGTCAGTATAAATAAATTAGACGGACCGTGCACCATTACGGGGGCGGGGCTTCCCAGGGAGCGGGACCAGAAGCTCAAAGGCGCCATTTCCTGCTGCTGTGTACAGGCTGCATGCGGAGACTGCTCCTCCACAAGACCCACTGAATCACCAATTGTACTGGTACCAGGGGGCTATAGAGAAGGGGGGAGCACATAGTCAGCGGTTACACCTCTGTGAGATAAATTACACATAAGAGATACCCAGCGGGGCACTGCTGTGACTGTGGTATTGTGTGCTGGTCCCATTCCTCTCTGTGTCACTCCATTCAGGGTTGTCTGGAATAAGTGTGCTGCCTCACTAACACTTCACTGAGGTGGTCATTCCGAGTTGATCGCAGCCGGTAACTTTTTGCTGCTGCTGCGATCAACTAGTCCACGCCTATGGGGGAGTGTATTTTAGCTTAGCAGGGCTGCGATCGCTTGTGCAGCCCTGCTAAGCTATAAAAATGTAAAGCCGATCAAGACTAGCCCTGGACATACTTACCCTGTGCGATGATCTCTGCGATGCTGGAGCCGGCTTTGAAGTCAGACATCCACCCTCCGTTCTCCTGAACACGCCTGCGTTTTCTTCTCCACTCCCCGAAAACGGCTGCCAATGGTCCGGAGATGCCCAGGAATGCCTTCTTTCTGTCAATCTTCTTGCGGTCGTCTCTGCGACCGCTTTCTTAGTTGTCCGCGATGTAACCCGGCGACCCTTGTCGCCGGGCAACGACGCATGTGCGCAGTGCGGCCGCCGCGCATGTGTATTCCAGACCCGTTTGCACCGCAGCGACAAACCGCTGCGGGCGAACGGGTCGGAATGACCCCCTGAGTTTCCTACTTAACTTTGTGTTTTCTGCTAAAGCATGTCTGCAAATAAGTCTGTGTGTACTTCATATAAGTCTAGGTTTACACCTTCCTCACAGGGGTCTCTGCAGTGTACCCAATGCTAACTACCTTCACAGGGTAGTCATATGCAGGAACCTGAGTGGATGGAATCATTTAGAACAATGATTGCTAACAGAGTTAGCTATGGCTAAGCAAGAAACGCAAACCCTGAAACAGTCTATGGAGCACTTTCATGTTAGCTGCTGCCGCCCACAGACAGGCTCCTCAGCCCCCCCTGTTGGTCTCTCATAAACGCACTCTCCCACAGATATTGCGGTCTGACTCTGATTCTGAATTACTAGAGTTAGATGAGGGAGATTTAGAGGTGGACAAGGATAATTCTCGGTCCCCGGGAGTTGAGGCCCTAATTTATGCTATTAGAGAGGTCCTCAATATTTCAGATAAGGAAGCAGAACCAGCAGAGGAATTGTTTTTTTAACATGAAACCAAAGTCCTCTGCAACCTTCCCGGTTTCTAAGTAATTAGATTCCCTTGCAAAGGCAGCATGGATAAATCCTGACAAAAAATGTATTACTCCTAATCAAGAACTAAATTCCTTTCCTTTCCATACAGAGGATAGGAAAATCTGGGAAAACCCTCCAACAGTGAATACGTCTGTGTCCAGGCAGTCATGTAAAATTGTACTACCTGTACCTGGGGTAATTTCTCTCAAAGACCCAGCTGATCGCAAAATTGAGACCACTCTGAAATCAATTTATATTGCAGCAGGCGTAGCCCAACGCCCTACCATAGTGTGTAGCTGGATTTCTAGAGCCATGGTTAAATGGTCTGATGATATTTTGAAAGGGTTGCTTACACTACCTCAGGATGAGATAGTTACATTACTGCAACATATCCAAGATGCTGCAAACTTCATGAGTGAGGCTGTTAAGGAACTGAGTATCATTAACGGCCGTACCACTGCGATGGCAGTATCGGCTCGTAGAGCCCTTTGGCTTTGACAATGGTCAACAGATGCTGATTCTAAGAAAGGGGTAGAGAACCTTCCATTTACAGGTGATGCCTTGTTTGGGGAAAAACTGAACAAGTGGATATCTCAGGCAACTGCAGGTAAATCTACATATCTGCCATCTGCTGTGCCACCTGCTAGATGTCCCTATCCTGGGCCCTCTCTGCAGTCCTTTTGGGTGGCCAGATTCAGAGGCAAAGCCAGAGGTGCTTCCAGTGCTGCTAGAGGAACTCGCGGTAAGTCCCATAAACCAGCAGCTGCTGGAAGTTCGGACCAGGCCTCAGGATCCTCTTCCATGAAGCCCACCGGGTGACGGTTGGCCCCAGTAGCAAGGTGACTTTCAGGTAGGTGCTTGCCTTCAGCACTTTGCCCTTATATGGGCAGAGTCCTGCCGAGATCCTTGGGTGAGGGATCTCCTATCCCAAGGATGCCGGCTGGAATTCCAGGAACTCCCTCCTCTCAGATTCTTCAGGTCAGGCTTACCAACTTCACCTATAGCAAGAGTTACTTTGCAAGAGGCAGTTAAAAAACTACTGTCAACAGGATTTATTGTTCCAGTACCTCCTCCGCTCCACACAAAGGGGTTTTATTCAAACCTCTTTGTAGTCCCGAAGCCGGATGGCTCTGTACGGCCGATCTGGAACCTCAAATCCCTGAACCCTTATCTTCGAGTATTCAAATTCAAGATGGAATCACTAAGAGCGGTAATATCAAGTCTGGAGGAGGAGGAGTTTCTAATATCCCTGGATATCAAGGATGCATACCTGCATATCCCAATATGGCCACCTCATCATCAGGCGTTCCTCTGGTTCGCTGTACTCGACCAACATTTCCAGTTTCAGGCTTTACCCTTTGGTCTCTCCACAGCCCCAAGGGTATTTACGAAAGTCATGGCAGAAATGATGCTGCAATTGCGCATGATGGGTGTCAACATAATCCTGTACCTGGACGATCTCCTGATAAAGGCAGTATCCTGGGAACAGCTGCTGCACAGCATCAACTTGACTACTTGTCTGCTTACGGACCACGGATGGAGCCTCAATTTCCAGAAATCTCACCTGGAACCATCTCAGAGAATTCAGTTCCTGGGAATGATCCTGTATACGGTGTCTCAGAAGGTTTACCTTCCAATGGACAAGGCCTTCACTATTCAGTCTATGGTCCGTTCGGTACTAAAACCACGCAGGATCTCAATCCACCTTTGCATTTGCTTGCTGGGCAAGATGTTAGCCTCCTATGAGGCAATACAGTATGGCAGGCTCCATGCACGACCATTTCAACTGGATTTGTTGGACAAATGGTCAGGATCTCAACTGCACATGCATCTGAATATAACCCTGTCGCCAAAAGCAAGGATTTCCCTACTATGGTGGCTACAAGTCTCCCATCTTGTGGTGGGTCGGAGTTTCAATACCCAGTCTTGGACTCTTAACAACGGATGCCAGCCTCCGGGGTTGGGGGGCTGTGACCCAAGGGGCACAGTTCCAGGGGAAATGGTCGTGTCAGGAATCTGCACTTCCAATCAACATCCTGAAACTCAGGGCAATTTATAATGCTCTCCTACAAGCCTCATACCTCCTTCGGATTCAGGCCATCCAGGTGCAGTCGGTCAATGCCACGGCAGTGGCATACATCAACCAGGGAGGAACATGAAGCAGGGCCGCAATGCGAGAGGTGTCAAGAATACTCCTCTGGGTGGAAGCCAGTGCAAGGGCCATCTCGGCCATATACATTTCAGAAGTGGACAACTGCGAAGCGGACTTCCAAAGCAGGCACGACCTCCGTCCGGGGGAATGGGGCCTTCACTCTCAGGTGTTTCAACAACTGATTCACCGATGGGGCTGTCCGCAAATAGACCTGATGGTTTTTCATCTCAACAAGAAGCTCCGTTGTTACTGTTCCAGAACGAGGGACACGCAGGCAATAGTGGTGAACGCTCTGACGACACAGTGGACTTAACAGTTCGTGTACTTGTTGCCTCCAATTCCTCTCATTCCAAGAGTTCTAAAAAGACTCAAAAAGGAAAGAGTTCAGGCAATTCTAATTGTCCCAGATTGGCCTCGACAGGCCTGGTATGCGGACCTCCTGACCTTGTCTCTGGAGGAACTTTGGCCTCTGCCGCTACTCAAGGACCTTCTTCAACAAGGACCGTTTACAGCAGCTACGTTTGACGGCTTGGAAGTCGAGAGGGAGATTTTAACTAGAAAGGGTCTCCCATCCAAGGTTATTTCCAACTATGATCCCGGCCCGTAAGGTGGTTACATACAAACATTACCACCGTATTTGGAAAAAATATGTTTCTTGGTGCGAGGGTAGAAAATATTCCCCTGTAGAATTTCGTCTGGGCCTTTTTCTACTGTTCCTGCAAGCAGGCGTGGATAAGGGCCTACGTTTAGGCTCCATCAAAGTTTAGATTTCGTCTCTCTCTATCTTCCAGAAACAACTGGAGGTACTTCCTGAAGTACAGACCTTTCTAAATGGGGTTATGCACATTCAACCACCCTTTGGCTCCGTGGGAGTTTTCTCCAGTCGAATTGGTTTGAACCCTTATATAGGAGTAGACTTAAAATACCGAACGTGGAAGCCTGTTATGTTACTGGCCTTAGCTTCTGCTCGACATGTGTTGGAATTGGGGGCCTTGTCCTGTAAGAGCCCATACTTGATATTTCATGAGGATAGGGCGGAGCTCAGAACTCGCCCACAGTTTTTGCAGAAAGTAGTGTCGGCCTTTCACGTAAATCAACCAATTATTGGGAGTAATTCTGAGTTGATCGCAGCAGGAATTTTGTTTGCAGTTGAGCAAAACCATGTGCACTGTAGGGGAGGCAGATATAACATGTGCAGAGAGAGTTAGATTTGGGTGGGGTGTGTTCAATCTGCAATCTAATTTGCAGTGTAAAAATAAAGCAGCCAGTATTTACCCTGCACAAAAATAAAATAACCCACCCAAATCTAACTCTTTCTGCACATGTTATATCTGCCTCCCCTGCAGTGCACATGGTTTTGCCCAACTGCTAACAAAATTCCTGCTGCGATCAACTTGGAATTACCCTCATTGTTCCAGTATTATCCAACACTTCCGTTGCTCCAAAGCCCCTGGATGTAGTGAGGGCTTTGAGGATTTACATCAAAAGGACTGCTCACCACAGGAAGTGTGACTCATTTTTCGTCCTTTATGATGCTACAAAAATTGGTCGCCCTGCCTTCAAGCAGTCCATTGCTCGTTGGCTCAACTTAACTATTCAACAAGCCTATACTTCAGCAGCTCTGCTGCTGCCGTGTTCTATTCAGGCCCACTCCACAAGGTGGGTGGGTTCTTCCTGGGTGGCTGCCTGGGGTATCTCAGCCTTACAGTTGTGCCTGGCAGCTACTTGGTCTGGTTCGAACACGTTCGTAAAGTTCTACAGGTTTGACACCTTGGTCAAGGATGACCTTCAGTTTGGTCAGGCGGTTTTGCAGGGGTCTCAGCACTCTCGCACCTGTTCTGGAAGCTTTGGGACGCCCCCATGGTAATCTTCAATTTCCAGTATCCACTAGGACATTAGAGAAAATAGGAATTTAATACCTACCGGTAATTCCTTTTCTCGTAGTCCGTAGTGGATACTGGGCGCCTGCCTCAGTGTTTCGTTTCCTGCTAACCTGGTTGTAAGTGTTCTTGGTTGAGTTTACTGTTGCTTTCCCTGTTCCATGTTTGGTTAGCGTTGCTATCCTTCTAGTTAGCATTGCTTTCCTCTGTTAGGTTAGCTCTGCTATCTTTGTTATTGTTGTGTGTTGGTTCGTTACCTCACCGTTGTTTTGTGTTAAATCCTTGTCTCAAAGTATGTCCGTCTCCTTGGGCACAGTTTTCCTAGACTGAGGGGCAGATGTATTAACCTGGAGAAGGCATAAGTAAGTGATAAACCAGTGATATGTGCAAGGTGATAAAGACACCAGCCAATCAGCTCCAAGATGTAAATTAACATTTAGGATCTGATTGACTGCTGCCTTTATCACCTTGCACATATCACTGGTTTATCACTTCCTTATGCCTTCTCCAGGTTAATACATCTGCCCCTGAGTGTGCAGGAGTGGCATAGAGGGGAGGAGCCAGCACACACTATTAATTTCTTAAAGTGCCAGGCTCCAATGGACCTGATCTATACCCCATGGTACCCTTCAATTCCCAGTATCCCCTACGGACTATGAAAAAAAGGAATTACTGGTAGGTATTAAATTCCTATTTTTGCTATGACGCACCACCTATTTATTTATTTTCTGTATCACTGTATTTTCTGTATTCTGTGCTGGCTCCTCCCCTCTATTCCTAGAGAGTGAAACCACCTGAAACTTCCACATTACGAGTAGATCCGGGTCCCGGCTCAGGTCTTCCCACCAGACTCAGATCCAAAAACTAGGCAAAAAGTCATCTTCCCAGCGCCGGGTTCACAGTTGTTTTGTATTGCATAAAGTCCCTCCCTCGTGATATTTGGGCGCCATTTCATACAAGATGCAGGAGGGAGTGGGTGGATGACTGTGGCTTCTGAGGCACTAAAAACGCACAGGACACACCAGTGGCAGAGACCAGAGGGAGGAGGTGTGGGACTGTGGGCTTCTGTGAGGCACTGTTATCGCTTCAAGCACCATGTAAAAAAATGAAAATAAAACCTGATAGCTAAAAAATATTTCACAATGTTAAAGAAAACACTGTTAATGGGAAAAATTTCTGTAACAAAACCCCACAAAATTGCCAACATGCCATACGCCACACGTAGTGACAAGGAAAGGCTCTTGCCGGCAGCGGGGCGAGCACAAGAAAGCCCCTTGCAGGCTCGTTGTGTTTTCCCATATTGCCCATAGCAACCAAAGTGCTTTCCTGCTTCTCTATTTAGACTTATATAGTACTAGTATAGTATTAGATTTAAGTACCACTATTTTATGTAAATGTATTGAAGTTTGACCTTTTTACTGAGCCTTGTGAAGATCCTGTAAGGTGATATTTGGTCTTAGCTCGTGAATCTAGGTTGTGTAAATACTACCCAGTGAATATAGTGGTTCTATTTATATAACACAACCCATTGTGTAGCACTGTACAGTCCGAGCATATTTATTTATTAGCTATCTAAATGTCAAATACACAGACATATACATAAGCATAAGGCCAATTAACTAGCTAGTTTTTCACTATATAAACAGTGAGCACCTTCACGTTTTCCATATCTCCACCTCTTGAAGCTCATTTAAATATGTTGCTCACATTTCAAATATCTGTGGTTTGTCTGTTTTTTTTTATTTTGCAAATCACATGTCATTAGATTGTTAATGTGCACAGAATGACCCAACATTTTCTGCCTCTGAAAAAGAAAACTCCTTTCCACTCAAAGCTCTCTACCATTGCATAAGACCAGACAGGAAAGACAATGTATGACATCACAAGAGAAGAAAACATGATGCATGACATCACATGAGAAGAAAAGCTGACACATGACATCACACCTGCAGAAAAGCTGAGATGTGACATCACATCAGAAGAAAAGAGAACATATTACATCATATCAGAAGAAAAGATGACATTACATCACACCAGAAGGAAACCAGCTTTAACACTTGCTACATTTAATGCTGTGTTTTCCACTTGTAAATAATCTCTAGAATCTTAGCCTTTCCTTACAGTTGTCATGGTGGAGCGGATTGTCTACTGTGGTTCTCCACATGTTTCTATTAATTGATGATATCCATAATTCTTAATTACATTATTGTCCCATTCAAAGGACTAAACATAAGCATACACATAGTAAGTTGATATATATTGAATATATTATATTGAATATTTACAGAAACTGGTCCATCTGTAACAGGATGGTGACACCATCTATTTTGGCATTATGCACTCTCATGTTGCTCTGTTGGCTCTGTTCCTAATCCCACCAGTTTGGGTTAAGGTTGGAGAGCCCGAGGTGTCATATCATGCCTGCAAGTAACATCACAATTTATTTATCCTCTCTTTAATACATGTCTGATCATAATATCTGCCTCCTCATTTTGTGCTAAAGGGTTTTCTCATATGACTTGACTGAAGTCATGCAACTTTACTATGTGCATGTCTTTACTCTCTACATGCCTTCTATGCATTTATGTTTGTGACAACTTTATCTGATAAAGTGGATGATCTTCTCCTGTGTCACCACACAAAGCTGTCCCCTCAAAACAATAGCAGTTTTGTATTGTATGTTAGGGAATGGCAACAAAACAATGCTAAAATATGTAGCTAAAATGGAAGATCTTACAAGCCAAAAAGCGAAAGGCACGTGAAGGTAGGGAAACCCACTAACAACATCCACTCAGGACACTTCCACGGATAAAGGTCATGCCCCTCCATAACCTTGTCCCTTTTATCAACGTTACCATGGGACCCAAATTATTTAGGAGCTACCATTTCCTGAGTCATGCAAGCATGGAAGGTGCAGAGTCCACTGGCGTTTCTATAATGGGTGCAGTGTGTGTGGTGCACACGGGCCCCTGAGTCCATAGGGAACCCCCACCGTACACGCTGCACCCATTTTCTGAATACTCACCCCTCCGGAATCCCGCGGCGACGTCCACGGCAGTGTTAAAACTCATTTTCACGGAGTTCTGCGCATGCGCAGTAGAGAATTCTCAGGGAAAATGGCCACCGCGCCATTTTCCTGGAGATCTACACATGCGCAGTAGAGTCTAAGTGTTCTAGTGCTCAGACTCTCAGCGCTGCCGGCAGAGAGGAGGGGGCCCAAATGGCTTCATGGGGAAGGGGCGTGGCCACAAAATAATAGCAATTCATACTACGGTGCACAGTAGTCTCCATTATTCAAATTACGCTCCACAGTAGCGCCACTACACCAGGGCCTCCTCCTCTCTTAAAACACCCCTGGCAGAGTCACTGTTTAGGGCAGTGGTCCCCAAACTTTTTTTAATCCGAGCGTCATGGAGAATCAGATTTTATTTTAATGGCATCTCGAGGGCAAAAATTTATTTTTGATAAATTCAGGAACAAATCAAGAAAATTGTGTTTATAGGTCATCCTTCAGTTTAGTTATATGGTGGGGAACAGGATTCCAGGGCCGTAACTACGTGTGTGCCAAGTGGGCCTGGCACACAGCGCAGTTGCCCTGAGGGCGCACGGCCAGCGGCACGTAATGAGTCAAATTGACTCATTACATGCCGCCTCTGAAGTCTGCGCCGTGCGCCGCCGCCGCACTGGGGAGGAGAGCTGCAGCGCCGGGCAGCGGAGAAGGAGGAGGAGGGAGGGGGACTGGAGCCGCAGCAGCGCTATTTCATTGGTAGTAAGCGCCGCTGCAGCAGCCCCCTCTCCTTCCGTATTGGCTGCCCGGCGAGGCTGTGGATGCTGGGATGCGGTTCCTCCATCCCAGCATCCACAGCAGCGCCCCTCCCTCCTCCTCCTTCTCCCCTGCCTGCACCGAGGGAGCTGCATGAGGAGCCTGACTGCCAGCGGGGAGATGGTAAGTATCTCTCTTTCTTTCTCTCTCTCTCTCTGGGACACCGTCTGCCATAATGTGTAAAAAGGGGGCCTGGCTGCCGCAATGTGTAAAAAGGGGGCCTGGCTGCCGCAATGTGTAAAAAGTGGGCCTGGCTGCCGCAATGTGTAAAAAGGGGGACTGGCTGCCGCAATGTGTAAAAAGGGGGACTGCTGCCGCAATGTGTAAAAAGGGGGACTGGCTGCCGTAATGTGTAAAAAGGGGAACTGGCTGCCGTAATGTGTAAAAAGGGGGCTTGGCTGCCGCAATGTTTAAAAAATGGGGACTGGCTGCCGCAATGTGTAAAAAGGGGGACTGCCTGCCGCAATGTGTAAAAAGGGGGACTGCCTGCCGCAATGTGTAAAAAGGGGGACTGGCTTCCGCAATGTGTAAAAAGGGGGACGGACTGCCGCAATGTGTAAAAAGGAAGACTGGCTGCCGTAATGTGTAAAAAGGGGGACTGGCTGCCATAATGTGTAAAAAGGGGGACTGGCTGCCGCAATGTGTAAAAAGGGGGACACCGTCTGCCGTAATATGTAAAAAGGGGGACTGGCTGCCGCAATGTGTATAAAGGGGGACACCGTCTGCCGTAATGTGTAAAAACGGGGACGCTGTCTGCTATAATGTGTAAAAAGGGGAGGCTGCCTGCCGTATTGTTAAAAAAGGGGACGATGTCTGCTGTAATGTGTAAAAAAGGGGGACGCTGTGTGCCGTAATGTGTAAAAAAGGGGACGCTGTCTGCCGTAATGTGTAAAAAAAGGGACGCTGTCTGCCGTAATGTGTAAAAAGGGGACGCTGTCTGCCGTAATGTGTAAAAAGGGGGACTGTCTGCTGTAATGTGTAAAAAGGGGGACGCTGTCTGCTGTAATGTATAAAAGTGGCTCTACCTGGTGCAGTGGCGCTACTGTGGAGCGTAATTTGAATAATGGAGACTACTGTGCACCGTAGTATGAATTGCTATTATTTTGTGGCCACGCCCCTTCCCCATGAAGCCACGCCCCTATATATTTTGCGCACGCCTACGGCGCGCACTGCCCCTATCTTCCATGGGGGGGCGCCAATGTCGTTTCTTGCACACAGCGCTAAAATGCCTAGTTACGGCACTGCAGGATTCGCTTATGTTTGTCCGCAAATGTTATGATTGGAAGCCACAAGCACTGGTTTTGCCTACGTTACATTGACCATAAATAATTTGAATTGGTTCTGGACCACTAACCCAGGGCACCCCTGCAAGTACCTCACAGCACCCTAGAGTGCCACAGCACACAGTTTGGGAACCACTTGTTTAGGGTTTAAACATGGAGCAAATTGTCTGCAATTGCTCCTGTATTGAATGCACAAAAGAAAAGGTGGAGGGGCGGGGCTGTCAGGACAATGAACCTGAGCACCAGATGTATCCTTAGGACGCTCCGCAGTGGCTCTGCAGTGGTTTTCTAAGTTGCAGGATACTGTTCCAGCTGCAAACCAAATACAGGTTCCACAGGTAAGCAGCAATCCCACCCGCTAGCTCTGCGCCCTTAGCAGTGGTACCGCTCACCCACACCTAGTTACAGCCCTGGTGCGACTCTACATAGCCTGCAATTCCATCAACATGCCCTCTCTGAACTTTGCCTCCATGAGAATGCCTCATTACAGCCCAATTTGACTTCATCAGTCACATGATAATGAAACATGTAGGACTTCCTATTGGCCACACCTGGTTCTGAAATATGCACTGTACAAACTGCCATAAGATATGCTCCACAAATATGTCAGCATGAAGCTCTGAGCATCCACTGAAAGCCCCTCATAGTATTACTGTGACGGGTATGGTACTAAGCCTTGGATGGAGATAGTCACTGGAGATAAAGTACCAGCTAATCGGCTCCTAACTGTCATTTTTCAAACACTGTGACATGGCAGTTAGGAGCTGATTGGCTGGTACTTTATTTCCAGCGACTTGATCTCCATCCAAGGCTTAGTAAATAGACCCCTAAATCTCGGTAGTCAGGATCCTGACAGTTAGAAGACTGACAGTGGAATCCCGACACATCCTGGTAAGAATTTTTACCATACCCCTAATCCTAACCCAGTAGCGGATCTTGCCACGGGCAAGCAGGACTTTTGCCCGGGGCGCCGCCTTCCGGAGGGTGCCGGCGCCATCCGGAGGACGCCGCACCATGGCAAGATCCGCCACAGTGCCCCCCGCTGTGCCCCCCACTGGTCCCCCGCTGCGAAGGGAACCAGACGCTACGTGTCTAGTTTCCCTTTGTGGAGAGGACCTTTGCTGTGCAGTGTGCACAATGACGTCATCGCGCACCGCACAGCATTGTGGCACAGACGCTAGGGGTCATAATTGACCTCTAGTGTCTATGCTGTGCTATGGGAGAGACGTCATGACTGACGTCTCTCCCATAGATCAGAGGAGAGGAGAAGAGCGGCGCCGGCAGAGGTCTGTAGAGGTCTGCAGCAGCCTGGAATCAGGAGCGGGGATCGTAAGTATAAATTTTTCTTTTTTTTTTTCTTTCAGCGGCGCTTCAAGGGGGAAAAATGGGGGCGTAACTGACCACACCTCCATATGAAGCCACGCCCCTATATTTTTTGCCCGGGGCGCCACAAGGGCAAAAACCGGCCTTGTCCTAACCCTAACCAACCCCTCCAGCAGCCCTGACCCTCTTGTGTTTAGCCCTAACCCCTCCCATAGCCTAACCCTAACATCCCCCACCCCTCAGCCTAACCTCCTCCTCCTGCAGCCTAACATCCCTCCCCCGGCAGCCTAACCCTATCCCTCCCCCTAGTGCCTAACCCTAACCCTTGTACTTACCTCCAGGATATGTCTGGATTCTGACCATCGGGATCCCACTGTCTTCTGACTAAAGGTTTTGACCGCATTCCTCTGTGGCCACTCCAGAAAGTCTCAAGGCAGAGGACTTCCTTTTGGGGAAAACCCCATTTATAGCAACTCTTCAAGATAATATAAATATAATTTCAGTCATTTGGAAATAAAAACGCTGTGGTTTATTATACTCAGGGATTTGTGTCCTTTTTCATGTAATACTGACAGTAAGTTAGCGGTATGTGATTAGAATTGTTGGCCTGGAGAGAGGTATGACTCAGAAAGTCCAAGACATTTAATCTGCTCAACACATCTATTT
Source organism: Pseudophryne corroboree (assembly GCF_028390025.1). Lineage (NCBI taxonomy): Eukaryota > Metazoa > Chordata > Amphibia > Anura > Myobatrachidae > Pseudophryne > Pseudophryne corroboree. Next base: position 41,341,630 of record NC_086455.1, read on the forward strand.
TTAATTGACTAATTTGTATGGAGATGATGTAATTGAAAATATAGATGGCTCAGCGCAAATGTGAGCATCATCCCAGTTTGTGCTTGTACTCTTGTATAAATCAGTCTTTATTAATGATTTGTACTCAGTGCATCATGCTTCAATGCAGAGGACGGTCTCTGGCAAATCACACATTACAGAGCAGCCGCTTAACATTCAGATCAGCCCTACGTGGCTGGGAGATAACAGAACAAAGAAACATAAGAATTGCCCTGCTCCCAGGAAGGGACATACATGCTGCATGAAAGAATACTGTACCTCCATTTTCTTCTGTCTTTATAGATTGTATTGTGAAAAAATATATTTTACATGAGATAATATTTATTTTGTAATGAAAAGCTTTTTAGAATATGTTATTTATTTAGCCTCATGGTATAGGTAGAACATACGTATTTGCATAGAAAGGCATATTTGTCTTTATCTGCATTTTATATCATTATAATTTCCTATCACCGCACATTGCACCAGAATTTAATTATTGGCGGAATGCATTTAAAATGTCTTAGAGACATTGTTTAAAGCGGCAATCATTTACAAAGCATGGCTTTTGCCTTGAACGTGATTGCCCCTTTAAAACAAAGTCTGAGTTCGTCTGGGAACCCGCACCTCCGGCCAACTTGGACTTCATAACATCTGGCCCATCCGCTCCAGACTGTGCAAGTGGCCGTTATTGAAGAGGGGGGAAGATGGGATCCCTCCCCCTGAAAAAGATGCAGAGATATCTGGAAAGTTTTGCATTTCGGAACCTGGTGCATTTCCCAATTTACAGTAGCAGCCCCCATAGAAACATAAATAAAGGGTCTGCAGCAAATATCATACATGTAATACCTACAGGGAATACTTAATTTTTGCAGTAGCCTATTCATTTGAAAACAGATGTTTTTTCCGTCAAAAAAAAAAAAAGCTAAGAAATGTGCCCCAAAGATATATAGGACCTCATACAGAGTTGGACATAAATGCAAATCTCGTTTTTTATTTTTTTGGTATTAATTTACATTTAATTTTTATGCACATATGCATCTTTTTGTAGTGTAGTGTATATAGCTGCTATCGAGCCTGTCTACCTTGTAAAAGCCCCATGCAGCAGATGTTCGGATGCAATTTCTCATCTTCTTTGATTTACTGAAGCTCCCTCTAGTGATGAGATCGTGGCTACTATCATAGTTACTAAAAGGAAGCCTGTGATTCTTTGGGCGGGATGTATTAACATACATCGCCGCCCCTCGCCGGTTACCGCAGCGATGTTGATCGCATATGTACTAACATATGCGATCAACATCGCGATGCGGTGACGGAGGCCCCCCGCGATACCTGTTAGGTGGTCTGCGGGGGGTCTCCGTCACCTCCCCGGGGTCCCCACACTGGCTAGATGCCGGGAAGCAGCAGCAGGCTGCCCCCGGCACCTCCTCCTCCCCCCTGCAGCCGGAAGGACGTCCGGCTGCGTTGCTAGGGGGAGGAGGACACTACCTTCCGGGTCCAGGGCAGCCTGGAGGAAGGTAAGCCAGGGGGAAGGGGGGTCGGCGTCTGCGGCGGGGGTCGACGGTGTCGGCGGGTTGCGGCGGTCGGCGAAAAGAAGCCCATAGGCTTCTATAGGGTTTCGCCATCCAGAGATGGCGAAACCCTGGACGCCGAAAACGCTGCGGTAGGGTCTTAGTAAATATGAAAATGCGGTAAAACCCCCGTTTTCGGGGGTTTTACCGCATTTTTGCTTTAGTACATCCCGCTTAAGAGTATAACCTGATACCCAATGGCTGCGGAACCCTTGTGGCGCCATATAAATAAAGGAGGAGGAGGAGGAGAAGGAGAAGGAGAAGAAGAGTTGCTGATCAGTAGAGGGAACTTCAGTAAATTTGAGGACAGAAATTATCCTTTTTATGTGTATATGGTTCCCCCTTATAAAATGTTGCTATGTATATACGAGTCTATTTATACCCCAGATACAGGGTTATTTTTCAGCAGAATGCTGCAAACACTGGAATGCTGTTCTTTTTAAAACAAGGATTCAAAAAATGTCTCCAGTGCCAGAAAGTTACCTAACCCCAGATCAGAACGTTATGTCCCCGGCGGTCTTATTGTTGTGTGGCATTGCAGCAACTTATAACTACAAGTTCTGGGAATTACACTGTTAATGATCTGCTGCAGTGGAGCAGCTCTTGTGGGGACACCTGACGCATAGCGAGCCGCCCAATTGAAAATTTAAATGATGTGGAAGAATATTTGAATTGTTAAAACAAAAAACAGTTTGTTTGTTTGTTTGTTTTTTTACAATTTTTTTTATTTTTGACAACAGATTTCCAAAGGAAAATTTTTATAATTTAATAATTTAAGAGGAAATTATTATCTTGCTCAGACAAGTGCTATAGATTAGAATACATGTAGCAGCTGCATAAGGATAATTTAAAAAGAAAATAAGCTATAAAGTATTCATGAACAAAACATGTTCTCTTGGAATTTACATAAACTCGATGTCAATTGTGTTTCATTTTTCTTGCTAGAGTAAGCAAGATGTGGCATTTACTGTGATGTACCATAGATATATTCTTCTATATTACGTATTTACATATTCGTATATATTCTATGGCTGATATCATATAATAACATTTCAAAAATAGATATGGTAACATTGTATGAAATATGCAAAAACTAAATTGTACTATGGTTCCAATTTTAGGGATCTCCATACAGCCCTTAAGAATATAATGTATATATTATATCTGTTTTCAGAATTGAAATTCTCTACTGCTGGAATACTCTTAGTAACAGTCTGCCCCTCCAGTCAGGCACCAGCCATGCATGCAGTATAGGGATTTTGTTCTTGGAAGTAAAATGAATTGCCAATTAAAGTTGCCATTTTGGATTTGAAATGTTTTCCATCAAGATGCACAGATAATTAAACTTCATGTCAGCTAAAATAAAAGACTTGAGTGTTAACTTCACCATAGACATTTGGCACATGAGGAAAATAATGAATATAAAGAGTGTGATGCGCTGTCATAATACCAGAGAGGGTGAGACCCTTGTTAGATCTTCCAAAGGTCTTTTTGTTACCTGGTCTATATTTCAAAACACTATGGGGCTTATTGCTGCGACCAGTTTAGCGTACTTTGATGTACTTACGCCTGAGACTTTATGCTAATGCTTGTAACAGCCTTTTCATGGTATACAAGTGTGCGTGGGCTGTGACGTCCACTTTGTGTGTATGCAGTCACAACCAACTGATACACCATTGGGCCATGCATGGATAGGCTGAGAGGTGCACCGCAGTGTCACCAGGACCTAGGTGAGTGTTTCCACCAGCTATCACCAGTCTAGTGGCTCAGAATAAATGTAGGATGGATGATGAGCTGGAGAGCACGTCGGTCTACATCACCGCCACCCCACCTCCACCACCACCACCTGTCTAACTGGGTGAGAACAGAGAACCGGGGCTGAGGTTGGGGAGACACAGGTGGGAAATGGTTGAAGAGGCCCGAGATTGGGGGATAAGCACAGGAAGTAGATGGTGGGCTGGGATTGGGGTGACACAGAGCAGTTAGGGGGGGTAAGGTTATAGAGACACTGGGGAGATGGGGGAAGACACAGGAAGGAGACAGAGATTAGGATGGTCAATTGGTGAATTTAGATTGGGAAAGACACAGGGAGAAGATGTGTGTTAAAGATGGGGGAAGGGGGTGCGCAAAATTACTCTCTTGCCCCGGGTGACAAAAATTCTGGTTTCGGCCCTGATATGCATCACGGTCACACTGAACATGCACCATGGTACCTTAGTGAAGCCACTAGCAGTAATGATTTATTTGCAAAGTGATTGACAGACAGGGCTTAACAGAGGAATGGGCTCATGTACAGTTCCGTTTGGGCCTCCTCCTCTCTTGCAGCTGGCGCAGGTGAGGAGACTCTATTGTGCATGTGCAAGTCTCCAGGAAAATGGCCTCAGTGCCATTTTCCCTGTGATTTGTGCAGCGCTGATGCACAACTCCGGAGAGGAGAGTATAATATATGGGTGCAGTGTAGGCACACCCTACGCCAATTATAGATACACCACTGGTGGGAGGCCACAAAGGAGAAGGTTACAGTGGTCTAACCTGGAAACGATGAGAGCATGAATTCGTTTTTGGGGAAGTGTCATGTGTACTGTGGGTGGAGCAAAACTCTACATCGTGACCCTTGTGTTACAGAACAAATTCTGTATTTTTAGTCTTCAGAAACAGTTTGGTAAAATGCTTAGATTATCATCTTGTGATGTCATTCCAGAAACAAAGTCTAAGATTTACAGATGTAGAGTCAGATATAATAGCCAAAGGAGCTGATTGGCTGGTAGTTTGTCTCACAGAAACAGAGAATTTGATGGCAGATAAGAACCACTTGGCCCAACTATTCTGCCTTAAGCACATGTACACGCACACACTAGGCTTCATTTTTTTCTTGGGAGCCAGTAAACCCACCAGTATATTTTTGAATTGTGGGAGGAAACCGGAGTACCTGGAGGAAACCCACGCAAGCACGGGGAGAATATACAAACTCCACACAGTTATGGCCGTGGTGGGAATTGAACCCAGGACCTCAGTGCTGTGAGGCATTACTGCTAACCATCCGTCTCCATTCACTTTAACAGTCTCCAAGGCTTAGTACATATCCCCCTATGTCTTGCAGCTACATTGCCAAAATCTCAGCACTTGCCACAACTCACAGACTAATACATTTAGCCGGGATCCATTATCTAAAAAATGTAATTGTTCATTTATTAATAAAAACTATTTTAACATACATATATAAACATTTATTTTACATTATTCCATTATTTCACATTTAAATATTGAGATATTTGCTTAAACAAAATGAAAAAAAGAAAAACCCCAACAATAAATAAATGGAGACTAGTATTATTCTACCACTGTCTACAAACAAGAAACAAGCTTACACTTAAGATACAGGATAATGTACAGACGGAAAAGATTTAAGCGGTTTGCGTCATTCATCATTGTGAAGAACAATTCATTATTTAATACAACAATCTCCTAGCAATACAAAAATACATTCTCACACCTCTTGTGTCTGTCTGCTGCTCTCCAGCCTCACCTGAAGCTGCAGAACCACTTCACATTTACACCACCATGAAACACCTGTAACACATCATAGCCTCTGTGTGTAGTCAATGAAAGTAGATACACCAAGGTTACGTTTCATTGCTAATCCTCTCCACTCCCACCTGCACCTATTGTTTAGTAGTTGACCTTATTAGTTCTTTTCACAAGGGGTTTCATCTTTTATCCCAGGTATTCTCCACCTTACAGTTACTATAATTGAAAAGAAAAGACGCAAGGTTCCAGGTGCAAGTTAAATATACTCAGACAGCTGGACTCAAGGGTGGTCATTCCGAGTTGATCGCTAGCTGCAGTTGTTCGCAGCGCAGCGATCAGGCTAAAAAACGTCTGTTCTGTGCATGCGTATGCGGCGCATGCGCGTCGTACGAGCACAAAAAACAATGTGGTTTTGCACAGGGTCTAGGGAAGCATTTCAGTCGCACTGGTGGCCGCAGTGTGATTGACATGAAGTGGGCGTTTCTGGGTTTTCAGGGAGTGTTTGGAAAAACGCAGGCGTGCCAGCAAAAACACAGGCCTGGCTGGGCGAATGCTGGGCGGGTTTGTGACGTCAAAACAGGAACTGAACAGTCTGAAGTGATCGCAAGCGCTGAGTAGGTTTTGAGCTACCCTGAAACCGCACAAAAAAACTTTGTAGCCGCTCTGCGATCCATTCGTTCGCACTTCTGCTAAGCTAAAATACACTCCCAGTGGGCGGCAGCATAGCGTTTGCACGGCTGCTAAAAATTGCTAGCGAGCCATCAACTCGGAATGACCCCCAATGTTGGTTAAAGTTCATTAAAGTACTTTTCCCAATGAATGTATGTGCCACTGTTTACTGTGTGTTGTCACATTAACACAATACTTTCTACAAGCTTAAAGTGTAAGTTCTTCCTGTCAGGGTACTTGTGTTTTTGAACCCTTGCCCAATATTATAATCATTGTTATCCTTTATTTATAAGGTGCCAAATAGGGTCCACAGTGCCTAGCAAAGTACAGAAGCGGAAACAATGCAAACCAAACAAGAAAAAAGTGCAAAACACTGAGGGGTCTATTTACTAACCCTTGGATGGAAATAAAGTGGACAGAGATAAAGTGCCAGCCAACCAGCTCACAGGCTCTGTTTGAAAAAAAAAACAGGAGCTGGGTGGTTGGGACTTTATCTTCACCCACTTTATCTCCATCGATGCTTAGTAAATAGACCGCTTAGGGGAAGATGTATCAAGCTTTGGAGAGAGATTTTGCGCTCGCCCAGATACCGGCATGCCGGCGGTCGGGATGACACACTACACCCCTACAGCCAAATATGCATTAAGATAGGAATAATTAGCCACTTTAAGTGATGCGTATAGAAACCAAATTGCTATAGTAAGGCACTAGACCTCTGGTGTGCTAAATGGGTCATTCATTCATTATCTGCCAGAAAATTGTTGACGAGTTTAGTCTAAAAAGTGTACAAACAGGCACAGAATACTGTTCCGCTGTATGTCTGCTTCCAAGGAAAAGAAAAAATTGTAATTGCTACAACTTTTTTTTTCCTTCAATAGCTCGCTTCCACCCCACCATGTGTTTTTCCTGTAATGTTAACCTCCACTGATTGCACACCCTGCCATTGTGCCCTACATGCAGGGTACATCATACTACTACATAAGCATCAGTTTTCCCATATATGAACTTGGCCCTTGTATGGCTCACCTCCCACAGTGTAACCTTCAAAGTGCGCCCAACATGGCGGCCCCATATGGTACACTTGTGGATGGGATGAAAAATACATGGACCTTGTGGTTTTGTTGGAACCCTACTCTAAACTGTAGGACTCTGAAATCACCCCCATTTTTTGTCATCTCTTCTAGGGGTAGACTATTCCACCCTGGGTAATCCTACGCTGAGCGCCCAAGATGGCTGCTGCACTTGGTACCTGTGAGGGTGGTATACACAACCCTTGGAAGTTATTACCCAAAATGCCTACACCAATCCTGCATTATGCTTTCTGTGTGCTTAAGGTTTTCTTTTATGTCTGTGTTGCTTGTCTATTGTTGTATTACTCAAATCCTCTGTATCATGTGCATTGTTTTTGATGTCTGTAAAGCGCCTTGAGTCCTGTTGGAGAAAGAGCGCTATATAAATAAAATTATTATTATTATTATTATTAACTTCCCCTTTGATCAGTCCTATTTTTTTTTCCTCTATGGTTCCTGTCTTTGGTACTCAAAGGGTTAAGCATAGAGCAGGAAAATAAGCAATAGTGAAAGGACTGCGAGATGAAAGAGAGTCATTTAAAATGCATTAATAGCTGAACTACTGAAAACAGCAATCTTCCCAAAAGCTTCTGAGCCACCCAAAATTAATTAGCAACAGGCGCAGCGGTTTGTTTAGCTCTTCCATTTAAAGGATGAAATTGGAAAGGCAGTAACCTGACACAAGTTTGGGATCTTGTAAACAATGCCCGACAATGACAGACAAATATTACACACATGTAGGAGGAAAACCAAATTTGGCCTTTTCTTAAACATACAAAACCAACACATAAAACATCACAGTAAAGTACATAGCAAACACTTACATAAACTTGTGGTAAGATTACATTGGTTTTAAATACTCACGCCAGTGCCTTGGTGGAACATGACGAGAAACAGGCAGCTAACTATCCACTGATTTGGAGTACAAAGCCTTGTGTGTAAGTCACTAGTAGACTTCACATAATAGATTGCTTTTTTTAGTGTTCAAAGACTATATTCCTCAGATAACCATTGATCATTATCATACGATAGAGTCTTTCTCAATATCTAATGGTCTATTGATAAGATGTCCTTTTAACCAGAAGATAATTTTGATGAAACGGGCTTATATAGTGTGGGGGCTAGATAACTGGGGAGATTAAAAACATTTTGCTGAGTTTACTTTTCGGAGAAAAAACATATTTTAGGAATATATAAAATTTAGAGAACGTGTTATTTAAAAATAAATATTTTACTTCAAAACAGTTACTGAAGCTTATTTTGAAAGACTTCCCATAGATGGTAAGCTTACAGTATACATTTGTGTTCAGTTAAATCATGTTTACACTAAGGGAATTACAAACAGTATAAACAAGACATCTCCCAAGATTGTGTGGCCTATACACTAGTGACATTGACAAATTATGTCATGGGGCACTGAGTTATTTGGCTATTCCAGAGCCCTGATGTTAGGTCTGCCAACTAAAATTGAATATTTGTAATTGACGTCTTGCTGTGTGGCAACATTGGAGTCAACTACTAGCTGAAAGTATGCACTAAGGGTCAATTCTGTGTGATAATAGAATCCCAGGGCTAGACTGGCCATCTGGCAGTTCTGACAAATACCAAAATGGCTGATTGCCAGATGGGTAGGTCCAACCAGGGCCACCAAGGCTGCCAGTTGATTACAGGTGGTGCACCGGTGGGCACCCATGAAGAGATAGTGCCACCATAATATCGAATCTGGTGTTGTTCACAAGCCAATTGGAGCTCCAAGACCACCAGCCAATCGGGAATGCCACAACTGTTCAGGAGGTAAGAGGCTGCCGGAGGGACACAGGGGGAGAGGAGATGCTGTGGGGGTGCGGGAGTCATAATGTAAAAGGGGCACTACTGTGTGGCACAATGTTATAAGAAGCATCACTGTGTGGCATAATGTGTAAGGGGCACTACCATTGTGTTGCATAATGTGTTATAAGGGGCACTACTACTAGGTTTCAACATTTGTAAAGGGCATTATTGTGTGGCATCATTTGTAGGGGCATAACTGTGTGTTGCATAATGTGTAAGGGGCATTACTGTGTGGCATAATGTGTAAGGGGCAGTACTTTGTGTGGTCTAATAATGTGTTATAACAGCACTAACTACTGTGTGGCATAATGTGTATAAGGGGTACTACTGTGTGCCATAATGTGAATAGGCTCTACTAAGTGGCATAATGTCAATAGGCTCTATTGTGTGGTGCAACTTGAATATGTGCCACTACTGTGTGGCATAATAGGATTAAAGGGCACTACTGTCACATAATGTGAATCAGGGGTATTACTGTGTGATGTAATGTAAACAAGGGGCACTACAGTGTGGTGTAATGTGACTAAGGGGCACTACCATGTGGCATAATTTGAATTGGGGGGTATTATTGTGTGCTCACGCCCCTTCCCAGTGAGACTACACCATAATTGAATCCTTCTGCTTCAATTATGGATATTTATGTACAGAGGGCACCAAAATATGTAATTTCGGCTCTGCTTTGGTGTGTACAGATATGTAATCCTCTGTGTTCAGCACACCTGTCCCAAAAAATTCCTACAGTGAGCACTATCTAATCCTCTACAACTGCTAATCTAGGGCTTGGTCAATTGGGAAAATGCCTTTTCTTTGTGTGTGACCTGCACCAGTGGAGTGCCAGCAGTGGTGGACCTACAAATTTTAGGCCCTGAAGCTTGAACTGTTATGGGTGCACCTTCACAACCAGCAACAATAGGGATACCCTACAAGGTCCAATTGGTCTTGATGCCCTTGTAAAAAACTCGAGGCCCAAATGGGACATACAGTGATCCCCTTCCCACCAGCCTACGTCTGCGGGGACAGGTCAGGTATTTAGCATGGTGAGAGGGTTTGCAGGGCAGATATATTTATTTATTAACAGTTTCTTATATAGCACAGCAAATTCCATTGCAGTTTACAATTGGAAACAACAGGGATAGAACAAAACTGAGTAATAACAGAAGGACACAGAGGTAGGAAGGCCCTGCTCTCAAGTTTACAATTTATAGGGCATTGCTATATAGTGATAGGCGTTATCTATTGCATAATGTGGTGGAGAAGGGGTGAGGGTCTGTGGGCAAGTCTGGCTACAGCACCCCCACACCCCCTTCCCCTCCACTCCAGTCCATTTTAATGTCTACCTCTCAAAGCACTCCTCCCCTTCAATACTCACCCAACAGCACCCCACTTCAGTAATCACAGGCAACCCCCTTTCAATAATCACCTCATTGAGCTCCCACTTCTTTAATCACCTCACAGCACTCCTCTCCCCCCCCCCCCCTCCCCCACCTCAAGAAACACCTGACAGCACACACCGCTCAGCACCAGTAAAATGACCTTGGGCGGGATGTACTAAGCGGAAAATGTGGTAAACTCCTTGTTTACCGCATTTTCCGGATGTACTAACCCCCGGCCGGCAGGACAGTGCCGCGGTGGTATGGGCTTCTCTCCGCGGCGCTGTGTGAGGGATCCGATTGGATCCCTCCCAGCATGCCCTGCGGCCGCCCTCCCGTCACCCCGCGCATGCGCAGACTGACTTCTGGGGCCGAATCCCGGAAGTCAGGCTGCCACTGCGCATCGCGGAGGACAGCTCTTATCGGAAGAGCTGTCCTCCGCAATGCTGATCACATATGTTAGTACATATGCGATCAGCATCGTGGCGCAGGGCGGCGATGGGCAGCGATGTACATTAGTACATCCAGCCCCTTACAAGATGCCTCCTTGTCCCGGGCTCCTTCTCAGTGTTTTTTATTGCTCCCAGCCTCCTTCCTAGGATGGACCCTCTTAGACTCTGCCATTCCTGGGAATGCCACACAGAGAAGTTCTGCAGGCTGTCAGGAATTGTAGTTTCCAACGGATACACATTTCTGCTACTTGCAGAGTGCAAATCACAGAGCTAGACTACAACTCCCAGCAGCTCCCCCGGTACTAAGCGACGTGCATCCAAGCTATAGTAGCTATGCTGTACTAGAAGCCTGGCTGTCCTGGTGTTATTAGTGACGAGCTATAACCATACAGTACTATGACAGTAGAGAGATTTAAACATGCTTGAGATAGGCATATTATTATCCTTACAAAGAACAAACGATCAAAAAGGGTTGAGATCACCTAAAGTATATATAAAAAGGCAGACTAGATTGGCCAAGTAGTTCTTATCTGCCGTCAAATTCTATATTAACTGTTTAAAATGAGATATGGTTCACATACTTTATATTTACTAAAGCTGCTAAAACTAAACTGAGAGGACACATCTTTCTGCTGCTGTTTGCACTGGGGATCACTCTCTAGCCCTTCAAAGCCCTCCGTTATATATTCTCATGATTCTCCATTCTCTCTAAATGGAGCATTAGTGACTGTGCTGACCCTTATATTGCTTCTGTTGACCTGTCTTTCTTGTGTGCCGTAGGCTCTGTCCTAGAGACACCTTATTCACTATACTTGCAATCTTACTGATCTAATTATATCCCCTCAATTGGAATACTCACTCTACATAGATACCAACTGAGTATACGTTTCAACACCTCAGTTGTCACCTGCCAATCAATTAATTGTTGCATCTGCCATTCAGCCTGGATAACCTAAGGGTATCTTATAATGAAAGCAATAGATATTTTTATTATATTGCTCTCTGAGTTACAGTACTCAATATAAAAGTATAACATAGTAGTAGTAGTAATACTAATAACAATAATAATAATAATAATAATAATAATAATAATAATAAAAAATCACTTTAGTGATATAAGGTTTTACAATTAATTTGGAGCTGCATTTGTTTATTCTGGACAATTCCAAAACTCTGAAAGGAAGGTATGCATTATTGTTGATTATGAATGTAACGGGAAAGAATTTATAGGAGGGGTAAAAACACTGGAGCAGAGACACTCCACTAAACGGCACAATCAGGGGTCTGATTCAGATATATATAGTGTGGCAGATGCTCAATTAGCTTAGTGAATCAGGGGTCTGATTCAGATATATATAGTGTGGCAGATGCTCAATTAGCTTAGTGAATCAGGGGTCTGATTCAGATATATATAGTGTGGCAGATGCTCAATTAGCTTAGTGAATCAGGGGGTCTGATTCAGATATATATAGTGTGGCAGATGCTCAATTAGCTTAGTGAATCAGGGGGTGTGATTCAGATATATATAGTGTGACAGATGCTCAATTAGCTTAGTGAATCAGGGGTCTGATTCAGATATATATAGTGTGGCAGATGCTCAATTAGCTTAGTGAATCAGGGGGTCTGATTCAGATGTATATAGTGTGGCAGATGCTCAATTAGCTTAGTGAATCAGGGGTCTGATTCAGATATATATAGTGTGGCAGATGCTCAATTAGCTTAGTGAATCAGGGGTCTGATTCAGATATATATAGTGTGGCAGATGCTCAATTAGCTTAGTGAATCAGGGGGTGTGATTCAGATATATATAGTGTGGCAGATGCTCAATTAGCTTAGTGAATCAGGGGGTCTGATTCAGATGTATATAGTGTGGCAGATGCTCAATTAGCTTAGTGAATCAGGGGTCTGATTCAGATATATATAGTGTGGCAGATGCTCAATTAGCTTAGTGAATCAGGGGTCTGATTCAGATATATATAGTGTGGCAGATGCTCAATTAGCTTAGTGAATCAGGGGGTGTGATTCAGATATATATAGTGTGGCAGATGCTCAATTAGCTTAGTGAATCAGGGGGTCTGATTCAGATATATATAGTGTGGCAGATGCTCAATTAGCTTAGTGAATCAGGGGGTCTGATTCAGATATATATAGTGTGGCAGATGCTCAATTAGCTTAGTGAATCAGGGGGTCTGATTCAGATATATATAGTGTGGCAGATGCTCAATTAGCTTAGTGAATCAGGGGTCTGATTCAGATATATATAGTGTGGCAGAAGCTCAATTAGCTTAGTGAATCAGGGGGTCTGATTCAGATATATATAGTGTGGCAGATGCTCAATTGAAAGGGAGGGGTATTTCTAAGCAATAGATCCCAGCAAACTTGCTACCCATGTTGTAAAGTACCGATGTTCAGTGCTTTGCGCATGTGCCGTACAGGTCCTGCGACGTCGGTGGCAGAACAGCGGCAGACATCAGTTGAATGACAGTCTGCAGACATTTGGGAGAGGCGATGGCCTCCGCTTCCCAAGAAATCTTCAGATGGCGATTTCCTGGCCTATTTGTAGGAGCTGTGGCGGCCGGCTTGCACGCAGCTGGCCGATGGTGTCGCAGGTGACCTGATGTTGGCACTGGATCACTAATGCATGCAGGAGGCATCTACTGATACCAGATGCCTCCTGCTGCATTACCATACTGTATCTGTGCATCGCTTCCTTGGAAGAAACAGCAGCTGCGATGCACCCTCCAAATACATCTGAATCAGGCCAGCGAGCCTTGTCCTAGTGAGCTAACACTCTAATTTGTTAGTCCCTACTTTCAAATTGCTGTGCACCTTAGTAGGTGATTTGCCTGTTGATCACTTGTAATCTATCGACAATACACTCATTACTCTAAATCACAGGTTCTCAGACTCGGTCCTCAGGACCCCAGATGGTGCATGTTTTGCAGGTCTGCTCACAAAATCACACATGAAATAGTTGGCTCCACCTGTGGACCTTTTAAAATGTGTCAGTGAGTAATTAATACACCTGTGCACCTGCTGGGTTACCTGCAAAACATGCACTGTGTGGGGTCCTGAGGACCGAGTTTGAGAACCACTGCGCTAAATCATGGCTCTTACATGCAGAGAAAATACAGTTTCAAAAATAGGCATCCCCTCTTCAGACTACAGTAATATTTTTCCAGACATTATAATTCTGTATGGATGATGAAACTGCAATAATAATCCAAAATTGCAGAAAACATACTTAGAAGGCATCGGGAAGACAAATATGTACCAAGCCAATCCATATAAATGCAGTAGTGTGATTTACAGGAGACCTTCAGGTACAGTATGCAGCAAGGCACAGTAACTACTGGCCCATTTTCCAACTTTTTACTTGCTATTGTTCCACCTTATGGAAAAGATGTATTCTAGTCTTGGGTTTTAAATACAAGTACACCTAATCTGATGCCGTAACTTAATACAAAACTGTAACCACAAAGTGTTGGTGTAGTTTAGCAAAGAAAAACATGCTTTTATTTACAGTTTAATTTCTTGCACTTTTAAGAGAGAACTCTTTTTATGGTCATTTTGGATTTTCTTTGCCATGTTGGGTGTTAGAAAGAAACCAATGGTGAAAATACCACAGTGGCATCTCATAATCTTCCAGCCTTTTCAGTACATGGGCCCTCATTCCGAGTTGTTCGCTCGCAAGCTGCTTTTAGCAGCATTGCACACGCTAAGCCGCCGCCTACTGGGAGTGAATCTTAGCTTCTTAAAATTGCGAACGAAAGATTCGCAATATTGCGAAAAGACATCTCTGTGCAGTTTCTGAGTAGCTCGAGACTTACTCGGCATCTGCGATCAGTTCAGTGCTTGTCGTTCCTGGTTTGACGTCACAAACACACCCAGCGTTCGCCCAGACACTCCTCCGTTTCTCCAGCCACTCCCGCGTTTTTCCCAGAAACGGTAGCGTTTTTTCCCACACGCCCATAAAACGGCCAGTTTTTGCCCAGAAACACCCACTTCCTGTCAATCACACTCCGATCACCAGAACGAAGAAAAAGCCGTGAGTAAAATACCTAACTGCATAGCAAATTTACTTGGCGCAGTCGCAGTGCGGACATTGCGCATGCGCACTAAGCGGAAAATCGCTGCGATGCGAAGAAATGTACAGAGCGAACAACTCGGAATGACCCCCATGATGCAGTCATCTACTATCATCTTAGCGCGTCACATCTGTTTCTCAGGTAGACGCTCTCTGTGTGGCTGTGCCCGTCTTTCTCTACTGTCTCAATTTTCCTATTTAACCTTCTATGTCAGCCTTTAATAATGGACTCACCCACACATAAAGAATGTCATCTTATTATCATGTCATCTTTTAATCCATCTCTTTCATCTCTTGTTCCTTAAACTATCCTATAGAAGGAAACTAGAGAAAAAAAGAAGGCTATTGTATAATAAGTTTTATTCAGAGCTTTGTTCTCTTTGTGTCCTCATCTGGCTATGTCACACTACAGCCAGACTCATACATCTGATCTCAAGCATGTAACTCCTGCAGATACCAATTCATTCTGCCATCCACTACAACTCTGCCGTACCAAACAAATCTCTATGTATAAAGTGTTTGCACACAGCTGGATGCTGCTGAAGGTAACCTTGCTCTAATACAGATTTTGTTTCACACTACAAAATTATTATTCACACCTAAAGCCATGGCTTATCGATCCTATCTCACACCTCTTATCCTTTTTACCCACTAACCCCAGATCTCCAATTAACACCTATTCATTCCTCTGTTAAGCCAACGGTGAGGACACTTGCCACAGTTTGCACAGCACAAGACCTTTAAGGAACACATAGACACTAAGCAATGTGGCATTTCCAATCTTCTTCCCACGGTCCCCATCTTATGCTCTATGTAATTCTTACTGTAACGGAGAATGAAGTCTCCGTTCTCCTTTCCTCCACCTGCCCACCAGAGAGTCCTCTGGAGTCCATCCATTTGTCTAGTATTTTTCTCTTCCTGGAGTCCATCCATTTGTCTAGTATTCTTCTCTTCCTGGTACCTGTTCTTCACCTTACTAAAACCTTGAACTTCTCCCTCCTTTATTTTACATTATCCTATATTTTGCATCAATGCACTAATCACATCTGTTCTAAATCAACTTATAAACTAAATTTATGGACCATTTATGCCTCACTGATCTACTCCTTTGCCTCTAACTTCGTCAATGCCTTCAAACTTCTTGAGCACATGGGGGAAAATACAATTACCCATGGTAAATCACCGCGGTTGAAATCAGAAGGTAGTCTCGTGCTTTATCATCCAAGGCTATTCAATTGCACTTCCAATTTCCCCTGATAGCCTCTTTAATGGCTGTTAAAGTAGCTTGTTAACAGGATTTAATCTGGGTTAACAGGCGTTAATGCACAGAATCCATGAAAATCTAAGGCAGGTGAAAAAAAATCCCTGATTTCTCCTGGTTTTGGGGCTAATTGAATAACCCTGGGGGATCAATTGGCCTGCAGTAATCTATAGCAGCTAACTGAAATCCACCCGTGGTCTGCATCCGTGGTCTATCGACTCACTATATACATGACCCTCACTACCTATTGGTTTTCACTCATTGGACTCTACTGAAACAGCTCCACACATTGCATCCCATTATTCTCTGACGGGCAATGCAATCAGTCATTGGGGTCCAGGGTCAGCCTCTCTATTCCCTAGTATTTTAAATAGGGACAGTGCGCATCCAAAAAGGGCGGGTCTTACATGTAATGGGGCTTGGTCAGGCCACACATTTGTGACCCTTATTCACATTACATCACACAGTACTGCCACTTATTCACGTTATGCCACAGTTATACCCCTTATACATTTAATGCCACAATAGTAGCCTTATACACAGTACACCAAACAATAGTACACGTGCTACTCAGTATGCCACAGTAGTACCCTATATGCACAGTATGCCACCCTTATACACAGTATGCCACCCAGCAGTACTCCTTATACACAGTATGCCACACAGAAGTACTCCTTAGAATATGCCACTCAGTATTACGGACAATAAAAAGCACTAGTCCTGCTGCTAGATCAGACTTAGGCAGAGGGGGTAAAGGAGGGGATTAGAATTTAACTATTACATTAAAGAACAATAAATTATTGTTTATTCCAAAATCCATGTTTAATTTAGGGAGCAGTGAGGGTGAGTGTAGGGAATAGTAAGGGACGGTCGGTGAAGAGCGCAGTAAAGGAGGGTAGGAGTAGAGAGCAGTGAGGGTGAGTGGGGAACATACACTATTCACCAGTACCATGAATTCCCTGTGTGCTGAGTTCACTCTCTGCTAGCGAGCTGCATCTGTATTGATTAACCTTTTGTGTGAATACTGAACTCAGCAAGTCTCTGCATGCTGTGCTTACACAGCAATCATTGAGGATTCTTCATGCTGTCCTATACTTCCGTGCCAGCATCCACAAGTCCAATGGTCCCCAGATACACCTCCCTTTGCTCTCAGGACCTGTGGCCATTACTGTCTGTCTATGCACACACCACGCCGGAGTTCCCTCCAAAACCAGCTATGGACGTCATCATGACAGTCTCCAGTCAGCTGATTTTCCAGGAGCCAATCTGGATTCACTTTCGCATCATGTGAGCCACTCATCCACTCAGCTGTAAGCACTGGGTATAAGTTCCAGGTCTCAGCACTAGCAAGCTGTCAGTGCTTTGATGACTCTCAGCCTGGAGTGAGCTCCAGAATCTCCTGCTGGTAATAGACTCAGTGCAGTTGTCATCTCTCGCACTCTCTGACTCCCTGGATGATTTAAAGGGCCATCGCTGCCACTACATCCTGGCATCTCCAGATTCACTGGAAGTCCTCCAGTGATTCAGAGGGACTGTCCTATTTCCCTAGCGGCATTAGTAGTGCTGACACTGCATGACACAGCGTTTGGAATCCACACTGTGCTGCCACAGTTTGCTCAGCGTATGGAAATCTGCATTGCTGATGTCCTCAACTTCCTCTACAATTATTGCTCATGCGCTCAGCTTCTTCTACAGTTATTGCTGATGCCCTCAGCTTCTTCTACAATTATTGTGCTGGTGCCACCCAGCCTTCAGTGAACTGTCTGCATTGCTGATGTCCTCAGCTTCTTCTACAATTATTGTGCTGGTTCCACCCAGCCTTCAGTGAACTACCTGCATTGTTGATGCCCTCAGCTTCTTCTACAATTATTGTGCTGGTTCCACCCAGCCTTCAGTGAACTGTTTGCATTGCTGATGCCCTCAGCTTCCTCTATGATTATTGCTGATGCCCTCAGCTTCTACAATTCTTGCTGATGCCCTCAGCTTCCTCTATGATTATTGCTGATGCCCTCAGCTTCTACAATTATTGCTGATGCCCTCAGCTTCCTCTACGATTATTGCTGATGCCCTCAGCTTCTTCTACGATTATTGCTGATGAACTCTGCTTCTTCTACAGTGCGATACAAACAGGCTGACCGAGGTCGGAGCTGATGTCACACACACACCCTGAAAACGTTTGGGAACGCCTGAGTTTTTCCTGACACTCCCAGAAAACGGCCAGTTACCGCCCCCCCTCCCCCCCACAAACGTCTCCTTCCTGTCAATCACCTTGCGAACGCTTTGCGATCAAAATTTTCGCACCATCCTTTCGCCAATTGGTGTCGCGCCTGCGCATTGCGGTGCATTTGCATGCACAGTCATTCCATAATCAGCCTCTGTACGATCGTGCACAGCAGCAATCAGATCTGAATCGGGGCCAATATACCTTATCTCACTGAAGAAAGGGTGTGATTCTTTCCTGAGCCACAGACGTTAACCCTTTCTTCACATGTGGAAGATCTTCACCCTGACATAGTGTATAATGGTGGTCATTCCGAATTGTTCGCTAGCTGCATTCGGTCGCTGTGCAGCGATGAGGCAAAAAACGGCACTTCTGCGCATGCGGCGCAATGCGCATGCGCGATGTACTATTACAACGAACTATGTCGTTTCACACAGGGTCTAGCGAAGCTTTTCAGTCGCACTGCTGGCCGCAGAGTGATTGACAGGAAGAGGGCGTTTCTGGGTGGCAACTGACCGTTTTCAGGGAGTGTTCGAAAAAACGCAGGCGTGGCTGGGTGAACGCAGGGCGTTTTAGTGACGTCAAAGCAGGAACTGAACAGTCTGAAGTGATCGCAAGCGCTGAGTAGGTTTTGAGCTACTCTAAAACTGCACAAAAAAACTTTGTAGCCGCTCTGCGATCCTTTCGTTCGTACTTCTGCTAAGCTAAAACACACTCCCAGTGGGAGGCTGCAAAGCGTTTGCACGGCTGCTAAAAACTGCTAGCGAGCGATCAACTCGGAATGACCACCAATATGTATAATTGTGCATTAAAGTTGTGTGTTTGTACCCTTAACTCTAAACAAGTAGCGTGACCTTTCCGAAGCAGCTGTTTTGTGCATTAAAACATAATCATTAAAACGAAACCAGCTCAAATGCTCCCATGTACAAACGATTAACTGTTATTACTGAGCTCTGTGTTGTAACTTACATTTTGCAGATCACTGTGAGCTCAAAACATGTGAAAGGTCCAGTGGGTGAGATTTAAGTCATATTAGTAGGAGATTGGAGATGTATATAGTAAGTACGGGATTTCCAAAATGACGCTTGGATTATTCTGCACAATTACCTAAACAGATGTCAGTGTGCCACAGCAGAGATTCTTGGCGGGATAACATTATACCCAAATAATAATCCCTAATCACCCCTGTTCTCTCTTACCCTGCTTCTTTCACATATAATCACAGTCTTCTGTTATTTATTAGGAATGTTACCAGTTAGGCTATTCCCTAATATATGACTGTGGTCAGTGCAGGCAGGTATTCAACTCATTTTATTACCATAAATGGGGGGGGGAATTTAGAAACTCATTTTATTTCAAGGTATTTTTTATATCGTGTGAGGGTGAAACGGAGTTGACTGTACGGCTGCTTGAGGAACGCATCTTGGGCCCCTAATTCAGATCTGATCGCAGCAGCAAATTTGTTAGCTAATGGGCAAAACCATGGTGGTCATTCCGAGTTGTTCGCTCTGTAATTTTCTTCGCATCGCAGCGATTTTCCGCACTGCGACTGCGCCAAGTAAATTTGCTAAAAAGTGTGGTATTTTACTCACGGCATTACGAGGTTTTTTTGTTCGTTCTGGTGATCGTAATGTGATTGACAGGAAGTGGGTGTTTCTGTGCAGAAACTGGCCGTTTTATGGGAGTGTGTGAAAAAACGCTGCCGTTTCTGGGAAAAACGCGGGAGTGGCTGGAGAAACGGGGGAGTGTCTGGGCGAACGCTGGGTGTGTTTGTGACGTCAAACCAGGAACGAAACTGACTGAACTGATCGCAGTGGCAGAGTAAGTCTCGAGCTACTCAGAAACTGCAAAGAAATTTCTAATCGCAATTTAGAGAATCTTTCGTTCGCAATTTTGCTAAGCTAAGATTCACTCCCAGTAGGCGGCGGCTTAACGTGTGCAATGCTGCTAAAACCAGTTAACGAGCGAAAAACTCGGAATGAGGGCCCATGTGCAGTGCGGGGGGGGGGGGGAGATGTAACATGTGCAGAGAGAGTTAGATTTAGGTGGGGTGTGTTCAAACTGGAATCTAAATTGCAGTGTAAAAATAAAGCAGACAGTATTTACCCTGCACAGAAACAAAATAACCCACCAAATCTAACTCTCTCTGCACATGTTATATCTGCCACACCTGCAGTGCACATGGTTTTGCCCATTAGCTAACAAATTTGCTGCTGCGATCAGATATGATTTACCCCCCTTGTGTTTTCACATTGTGCATGTTCTGGGAACCACGGTACGCAAATACAGGCAATACATTTCAATCTCCACTCCAAACTATAGGCTATGCAGAGTTATATATAAGAGTAAATACACTGTAAGCATTAGGGGCCTATTTATCAAATAATATTAAGGTTCCCCCAAATGTATTATGGCTAGATCATAGCAGATATCTCCGTTATCGGCTGTGGTCTCTCCCTTGGGTGGATTTAGGGGTCATTATTGGCCAATGCCCCCCCACCATAACATAATTTCCCCTTTCATTTCAGGAACAGTCTGGATGCCTCGAACGCCAATGTAGCCCCAACCTCACCCTCCTATCACCTCCTGGACTTCAATTTGCTGCCTATTGTCCCACTCCGTCATTTGCAAAACAAAATAAAAAAGTCAGAATGACGGGGAAAAAAACAATCACCTGACCTCATCAGCGTGGTGTGCCGCCCCCAGCAAGTGCCACCCCTAGGCACATTCCTCACGTGCCTAGTGGGAAATCCACCACTGGTCTCTGTTTCCAACAGCAGCCGCGGTTTGTGAAGCTGTCACACTTACCAAGCTCTGGAATGAGAAGCGTTATCTGGTAGGATAACGACACTTCTCCAGATGGCATTACCCTATAGTAACCTATAGGCTACTATATTGCAAATGCTTCTGGAGAGGAAGCCTCTGGCTCCCTCTCCATCAGCACTCAGTGATGCATGCGGCGGCCAACGGATGCACATTGGCTGCCGGGGACCTGAACCAGGGAGCAGTGTGATAGCTGTACATTATCACACTGCTTCCAGCTCTTGGCCAGCTCAGAGCCCATCTCCTGGCAAGAGCTTTTTAGTAAATTTGCGTGACAACGTTCATTTTAACTTTGCAAATTTACATGTAAAATATTTATCACATCTGCATTAAAATTGTGGGTTGTGATAAACATACCCCTATGAATACTGACAGCCAAAACAATTATGATAAATTCCACAATAACCTGAGGGTAAATTTACTAAAATGGGAGTTTTATTTAAGATCGGATGTTGCCCATAGCAACCAATCAGATTCTACTTCTCATTATCTAGCACCTTCTAGAAGATAATACCTGGAATTTGATTGTTTGCTATGGGCAACATCCCATCTCAAATAGAACTTCCATCTTAGTAAATTTACCCCGTGGAGTATAATTGCCAAAAAATGCCCATCCGCCACGTCAAGGTGAAGATCATCAGATGGGTCCCTGACCTGCTATTACTACACATTATGTACAATATATCTGATTTATCAAGGGCTTACCATAATCGTACCCCTAATCTGTAGGCAAATTTATGATTTTAGCCACAAAGCGTATGGACGTGGGTGTATCACAAGATTATATAACTAATATAGCACATTTCTGTACATGGCTCCAGTAGGTGGTTGCTTTACAAAGTCTATATGCAAAGCTCGGATGGCAGAATCCAGAGATTGCCCTTTTCACATATACTTATTATTTCTTATATACTGTATCAGTACTTCTGCTGATGATGTTGAAGTGGGTGTGCAAGGGTACTTATGTATACCAGGGTATTATTCCAAGCTTTTGTAAGCTGTTGTATAAGGACATCCATCCAATGTGTCTAATTGTTTTTCAGTGCCTTCGGTTTCTCCCATTCTTCACTCTAAACACTAGTTCAACAACCCCATCATGTTGTGGTGGCACCATTAAATGGCCTTACAGTAAAATCGTGTATCTGTAGGAAAAATAATGTAAGAACCACTAGGGCAGTGTACAATTCTGATTGTAAAACACTTCAGAGTGTGTACAGTAATTAGAGATATGGATCAGGTGTTTAAGTGATCACTGGTGTCATGTTGATATCGGAAGACTCAACGGGGTACATTTACTAACATTCGTATTTTCCGAAAAATGGTTAAAGTTCATTCACGAATGACATCGACAGTGTAAACCTGCAACTTTTTGAATTGATTACGATGGATTTACTAAGCTGTCGTATTCGTATTTTTGGTGTTGTCCGATGTCGATGTCATTCGTGGTTTTCTGGTGTATAATGCGGCCGATTTTGTTATTTTGCGGCCGAGTTTAATGTGTTTTTTTACGAATGCGTCACATGTCTGTTACGGCAGTGTTTTTCCATTACTGCCGCGTTTTTTTCCTAAGTTTCGTTTTTGTCACTTGTCCGTGATTGGTTGTATTCGTGGTGGAGGAGTGTCTGTGTACTTGACTATAAATACGCCCCAAACCGACCGCACCTCGTGGGTTTAGCTAGTGGAGAGGAGAGAGGAAGGTGTTGTTGGTGTTGGAGATTTCTGTGGAGTTTTTTGTGGTTTGGAGGCGGAGTTTTGTGATTGGTGAGTGCTGTACTGTGTGTGTAAGTTGTTTTGTCATACTTGTTGTTCTGTTATTTAAAAGTCTGTTAACTTTTTTGTATTTTGTCTTTTCTTTTCGTCTATAGTCCTTGTTTGTGAGTGAGTGAGTGAGTGAGTGAGTGAGTGAGTGAGTGAGTGTTTGTTTGCGTGTGTGTGGTGTGTAGTGGTAGTGGAGGAGTGTGTTATTTGTTTTTTTTTCTCTGTGTTTTTTGTGTTGTCTTAAGATTATGTCACAGTCAGAGGTGAGTGTGGTGGAGGAGGTGAGTGAGAGGGAGGAGGTGAGTGAGGTGGAGGAGGTGAGTGAGAGGGAGGAGGTGAGTGAGAGGGAGGAGGTTAGTGAGGAGGAGGGTGAGGTTGCGGCTGCGTTTTCTAGTGATACTGATAGTGATGGTGTTGTGGCTCCGCAGCCACGCACCAGTACAAGGACGGGCCGCAATGTAAAGTTTAGTTACGCAGAAAACATGGCTCTGGTGCGGGAGCTGATGAAGCATCAGCGCCAGTTGTTTGGTTCAGATGCATCAAAGGTGTCGACCCGCAGGAAGAGTGTCCTGTGGGGGAAGGTTATTGCTGCTGTGAACAGTGAGGGTGTGGTGAGGCGGACCGAGGACACCTGTAGGAAACGTTTCTATGACATAAAACGCCGTGTGAAGGCCAAGATGGCTAAGGAGGCAAAATCTGCTTGGCAAACCGGGGGAGGACCCCCCTTCCGAGCGTCTTATAAAGATTGGGAGGAGCCAATACGTCCGCTGATTCCGCCAGAGGTGGTTTCTGCACTTCATGTCCAAGATTCGGACCGGCCAAGTGCGGATGGTGAGTTTATTTTATATTTATAATTTTTCACATCTGTGCTTTGTACTTTTGTTGTAAAATGTTTCCTGTGTGTTGGTCCACAAATGGGTTGGTGATGTAGTGCAGGCCAATCCACCCTGTGTTTTTCCATCTGTTGTCCAACTACAAGTCCCATCATGCCTGTTATAATGTTTAAACTTAGGGAATGTCAAATGTGTTGGTGGACATGCTGGGAAGTGTAGTTGCACTACATATTGTCAGACACAGGTTGTGGTTGCTTGGTGTATTGTGTGTGTTAGTTATGTTTTTGTACTAATTAGACTCAAATATTTGTTGTGCTTTTTCTGGAAACACAAACAATTTGCCTTGTTTTGTGCGGTTTTTGTAGGTTGTAAAATTTAAGATTATATATTTAACAAAACCAACTATTTGTGTTTGTAATTTTTTATCAAAATTTAAAAACAGTTTTTAAAATCATGCAATATTGTGTTTTTGAAAAGCTACGACATATGTGTTTTAAGTAGTCTAATTATGTTCATATCGCCATTATTCTTATTTGTACAGTACGCCAGAGAAGCAGCACATCCAGGCCACAGCCAACCCTGCCTAGAGCTGATGATGGTGGTAATGCAGGTAAGTTATTTCTGTACCCACATCTTAGCCATTAACATAAAACACAAGAAATGTAATGTCAATACTATCACACAGGTTCTTCGTCTGCTCCACGCACACAAAGGCCACAATCACAGGCCAGCCTTACTGTGGCTACAAGGCCACCCAAGAGGCCCCGTATCCAGGCTCCTACTGCTGCTGCTGCTCCTGCACCAGCATCACCCCCCCAAAGGCGCATCTCTGCAGTGGCTGCGGTGCCACCACTGGCACTTTTGGCAAGCCCCCTAAGTGTAGATCCACATTCCCCACAGTTGTCTGGTGAGTAATGTTTGTAATGTTTTTATTTTGTTTGAGTAAAAACAAGGTGAAGGCATAAGGAACTGACAAAACACTGTTAGGTCGAAGATGATAAAGGCAGCAGTACAAAAATTAAAAGTAATTTTAGACTCCACATTTTGGACATGCTTGCCTTGTGTCATTATCACCTTGAACCTATCACTGCTTTAGAAATGACTTATACCTTCTCCAGGTATTGACATCTGCCCCAGTGTTAGTTTTGTTAAAAATTGAAAAAAAATTGTAAGCAACTTTGCTTTAATAATCGACTGCAAGCAGATGCTGTTAGCGTATTGTTATGATGATATGTGTGAAATTACAGTGTCCTGAAACACAAATTTATTTTGAAAAATATGCTCAACAACACTCAAAACTTCCAAAAAAATGTGAAACTAAATTTGATCAAAATAATTCCAAACAAACCAAATCAATACATACGGCAAAATCCAACATTAAATAACCTGGTTAAGTTGTCATTTTTTGACCACAATCTTAGTGTACTTCTTTACTAAATCCACTGACTGACATGCCCAATGTCTGATTCTAATGTGGCAAACATGGTTATATTTTTTTGTGTTGTGCCAAAGGAACCTTCAGAATGTTGTTTAAACTAACTTTGAGACATAAAAAAAGAGTACATGGAGTGTATACAATAATTTAGAATGTGAAACATACAATTGTCTCCATAAATTCACAAATTAGTAGTATCTGTTTATAGCCACATCAATTCACTAAGAGGTAACCAACATAGTAACGTTTAAGAAGTTAACCATTTAGCTTTTAAATGTATATTATGAAGTAATGCATGTTGCATGACAAATATTGTAAGACCAATGCTACATATGTCTAAAATATTTCCTGTGTCCCACCCCATACAGATCCGGCCATCATGAGTGACGAGGGCCAGCAGTCCCATGGCCAGGAGACGTATACTCTACACCTGCAGCCCATCGACCAAACACAGGCAAACATGACTGAGGACAATCCAGTCCAACCGCAAGCTTCTCAGACTCAACAAATGACCTCAACACCAGGGACAAGCCAAATTCCGCCTGAGTTTTGGTCAAGTTGGGCCGCACAACAGGCACACCACTCTGCGTGTCTCAACACCCAAACACAACACCTGTCTAGTTTGCCCCATCATTTGCCTAAAGTTAGCCGCAACTCTGCCAGACTCATCGTGCAGGTAGGGCGGATAGCAAACACAATGGAGCAGATGAGGGCAGACAATTCTCAAATGCAGGCAACCCATCAGCGCATCATGGATGAGCAACTGCGCCAACACCAAACCCTCATACAGATTATCCAGCATAATCAAGTCATAAATGACAATTTGTCGCGAACCCTTGCCAACAATACAGCTGCTTATACCCAGCTAACGGCCAGTTTAAATATTTTGAGCCAAAATTTTAGTGCAATGGCACAACAACATGTGGCCACAAGCTCAAGCACAACAACCCCTAGCCAAACACCAGTACAATCACCAGTTCGACGATCAAGTCGAAGCCGCACCCACGAACAACCACAAGCCTCTGCACCCAGCACCCAAAAAAAGAAAAGATAATCTGTACTGCACATCATATGCTGGCCAGTTGCAAGTAAAATATATGTGTTCTGAATATATTGTTCAGTATTTTTCAATAAATTATCTAATCAAAATATGTGTATTGGTTAATTTGCAACACACAAACACAAAAATCAGTAATGTATAGTCCAAGATGAATATTGTGACAGGGCGAGAGTGTGCTGTGTCAGGGTGTAGGGTCCGTTTGCCCAAATCATACCGTGGAAAAACACTTAGAACATTTAGTGTGACCATCTGTATAACATGGTCAACATCAAGTTTTTTGCAGTTACATTGGACAATATAAACTAAAAAGCATGGCCAGCCTACTCGGAACATATACAACCTGCAGACCCAGTTGTTTTTCCTGCCTTGGTTTTATTGTAGCATCAGGAAGCAGTGACAAGTATCCTACAGCAAACAATACAGCAGACCCACACACAGTAGCAGCCATTTCAGATTTAGAGTGTGTAGAAATGTGTTGTCTCCCCTTTTAAAAGTACCAAACGTCAGGTGTGAGTAATGAACAATTGCCAACACATGTTAAGGGATCATGGAGTGCCACGTTGTAGCACTCTCCTGATCAGCTGTGTGGTCCTGTCCTCACTGACAGGCAGCACACGGCACTGTTACAATGTAGCGCATATGCGCTACATTTTAACCAATGCGGTGAACATTCTGCTCTGCGGTGACGTCACTTTAGGTCCACCGCAGGGAAGAAAGTTACCATCATTGGTTACAAGGTAGCGCATAGGCGCAACATTGTAACAGTGCCGTGTGCTGCCTGTCAGTGAGGACAGGAGCACACAGCTGATCAGGAGAGTGCTACAACGTGGCACTACCTGATTGGCTGAAGAAACCCACTTAGGCATAACTCTAAGTGGGTTTCTGGCATTCGGGTAAAGGTGACCCATGGGCAAACATGGTTCCCCTTTCAGTTCGTGGTCGGGACACTGTTTTTTTGGTTTGATTTTTCTCCTTGCAGTATTTGTTTGAAATAAACATGTGCAGTGTTTTTTTTCATCAAAAAAAATAAACAAAAAAAAATATTATTGCCGTTAATGCTGGAACATGTGTGTTTGTTTTTAAAAAACAAACAGCTTTTTTTTAAATTTACACAAAAAAAGCTTCCCAAAATTAAAAACTTTACACTATTTTTAAACTGGAAAGGACTGAATCTCTGCAATATGTGAGTCACAAATTGTTCAGCTTATAAATTTATTGTGTGCCACATGAAGTACATTTTGATATTCAACTCTAAATCACAAATATAGAAGCTCTTAAGCTTAATTTTGTTGTGGCAACCAAACAAAATATATGCTTACAGTACATTAATGGTTTTCACTGGGTACTTTAAAAAAAAACAGGGTAATAATGTTGGTGTGACTTTTTACACAGTCACACAGACCAGCCGGCCAGACAGGCCTCAGACCAGTCATGATGATGCCGGTATTGCAGGTAAGTCTTCACTGTAGTCACATATTCTGTAAACACATAGAAGTACAAAATATTATTTACAAATTTGGCACCTAGGTTCTGCTTCTGGAAGCCGACCTCGTGTAAGGCGGCCATCACAGGTCTCGGCCCACTTACCCAGGAGGCCAACTAAGAGCCGGCGTCTTGGCTCTGATTCAGCACCTCCATCATCCCCACCCAGGCGAAGGCTATCGGCAGTGTCACCCCAGCCACCACTGGCACTACTGGCGAGTTCGCTGAGTGATGAGCCCAGATCACCTCAGTTATCTGGTGATTAAATTTTGAAACAAAACACATAAGCAAGAATATACACAGTCGACTTTGGATGATGTTAGTTTGTTTGGAGTTTACATGTTTTCCCCAACAATCAATGTTATGTTACGTCTTCAATTGCTCAAGGTGCTTTACTTAAAAAAAATAAGGTCTTAGTGGATGGTCTAGACAACCTAGTTGTCTGAAAATATATGAATTGAGGATACATTAAGCACACACACGAGAAAAAAATAAATGTAAACTTTTTGAACCCAAAAATAAAATAATTAGAATACAAAACACATTCCTGTGTCCGTCTCCAAAATGTATGAAGCTGGTATGTATGTATGGAGTTATGTTTTTCAAGGGTAATGACTGTAAATGTTTTTTTAGCATCAACTAAGCACAATGGACACACCACTATAAACAACAAACAGTAAGTAACAAAACACACACTAGAAAGTAGAGCAAAGTGTTTAGTGAAGGATAATTACAGCCTAATAAAACTTACCAGAAAAAAAACGCAGGATCACTTGTTGCCGTACCTGCCTCCCTACATTTGTACTCACACTGTCACCAGATGGTTCTAACTCCTCTGCTTGCTGACTGATTTCTCCCTCACCATGTGCAAGATCTTGACTTAAACACAGATTATGGAGAAAACAGCAGCAGAACACAATCCTAGTCACCTTTGAGGGACTATACAACAAAAGGCCAGCAGATTTATCAAGACACCGAAAACGTGACTTCAGCACCCCAAAACATCTTTCTATCACATTCCGCGTAGCCTTATGTGCATGATTATAACTGTGTTCAGCAGGAGAATCAGGTTGGGACAATGGAGTAAGGAGCCAAGAGTAGCAGCCGTAACCCCCATCACCTGAAAAACAGATATAGTCAACATTAGGACATATGTTAGATTATTCAAACACCTCCTCCAAAATCTAGCCTGTGGTTAAAAGACATACACACATAACATTTTCAACATACCCAACAGCCAGCCATCAGGCATTTGTCCCTCCTCAAATTTATCGAAGAGCGATGACTGACTGAGGATGAAGGAGTCATGGCAGGCACCAGGGTAACCTGCAACAACACTCATAATTTTTAATTTTGCATCACAGACCACCTGGACATTAGTTGATTGATCAAGATGCCTATTAGTATAGATATACTGGCGGCCCTTAGGTGATCTCAGCTGAACGTGTGTGCAATCTATGGCCCCAAGCACATTGGGCATGCCTGCAAGCTCATAGAAAGCTACCCTGACAGCACTCCACTCCGACTCCTCAGTAGGGAAGCAGATTGAGGCTTTAATGTGTGGCTCCAACACATCCAAAACCTGAGTGGACATTAAAGAAGCTAAGGTGAGTGTCATGTTAGGTATTCTCTACAATACTGTGGTGTTTCAACTTACACAAGCAACACTTAGCCATAACCGCATAGGTATTTTTAGACTCACCTGCATCAAATATCTTGAAAAGGTGGGCTGTGAGATCCCAATGACGTCGCCTGCCACAGCCTGGAAGCTCCCAGTAGCCATAAAGTGTAACACAGCCAGGAGTTTGTGTAGGCCTGAGACAGAGCGAGAGCGTGCTGTCTCAGGGTCTATGCCCAGTTTGACAAGGTCATACAGGTGGAAAATGTTGTTTCTATTTAGGCGGAACATCTGTATGACCCTATCATCGGACAATGCATTTAAGTTTAAACGCCCTCTAAATAAACGAGGCTGGCGCAGCCTCCGCGGTACCTGGACAACCTGTTGGCCATGTTCACTTACCTGGTCCTGATTCCTGGAAGCCTCATGGAGCAGTCTAACGTATCCCACAGCCAACAAAAAACCATTGCCACACACCACAGCAGCCATTTCAGAGTGAGAGTAGTTCAGAATGTGCCTGAAACACTTTTATAGGCCCAAAAAATCAGGTGGGAGTAATGGATAATTAAGTTCACATGTAAACGCGATTTTCAAAGGCTGGCGCGTTTTTTTTTAGCAAAAAAATGCGACTCGTAATTTTATGCGGCCGCAATAGCATTTTCACGGCAGCAAATACAATTACGAATGGTTAGTAAATGACCGAGATTCGTCTCTAAACAGGCGTAATTTGACCGATGGTGTATTCATTCGTAATTTTTTACATGAACTTCACAAAAAATACGAATGACCTCATCACTGCCGTGATTAGTGTTTAGTAAATGACCGAGATTGACCGAGATGACACTTTGATGAAAAAACGGCATCTCGGTCAAAATCGGGAGCTTAGTAAATATACCCCAACGTGTTTTATAAAAAAAAATTTATACAAAATTTTTAATTCACAAAACATGCAGCACTAAAATTATACAGAGCCAAAAACCATGTCTATGATCATATGATAAAAGATGCAAATAATCCCAATTGGCGCTTAATAATACATATGTAACCAATGATAAAGATAAAATGCAATTTATTCACATATAAATACACAAAACCTCCCGGGGGTTAAACAATATATTAGATAGAGTATATAGAAATTTGTAAAATAATCAGCAACAATTGAAAAAACCCCACCAGCACACCATAGGTTTTATGGACCAATTTTTTTGCTAACTGGTGTTGTTTTTTCATATGTATTCACAACGATCTGCATAAAACTTAATTGTTATCAATGAATAATAATAATGCTGTGTTACCAGCTGAATAATATCCAGGTTGGAAAGGGCTATCAATGATCATATAGCCTGACCAGACATTTAAAAAATGGTAACCATGAATTGGTACCTGTAGGGTGTCCCGTGTTATAGGTGAAAAATAATTAGTTCACAGGACTCCGGTACGCTGTCTGCTGAATAAGAATGATATTAATGATGAAATGTCCAGGAATATATGGACAATGTCCTGTGATAAATGGACTTGGGCACTGTGATCCGCATACAGCTGTGTGCTGCGGCTGCGGCTTCCCAGTGTATGTATGACAAGC
This sequence comes from Pseudophryne corroboree, assembly GCF_028390025.1. Classification (NCBI taxonomy): domain Eukaryota; kingdom Metazoa; phylum Chordata; class Amphibia; order Anura; family Myobatrachidae; genus Pseudophryne; species Pseudophryne corroboree. The sequence goes on from NC_086455.1 coordinate 41,372,298, forward strand.
TCCAATGTGGGTAGCAATAGATGAAGACTGTACCGGGAGAGGTCCGAGATTGTACCGGAATCCGCCCACGGCAAAAGTCAATGCCGTGGCTTACCGGCTGGACGTAGATGTCTCCAAATGATGTGCAGATGGTACATCCCCAAACTCTATCCCAGGGAGCTCACAGCCGTGGCATGCAGGGGCTTCCGACTGGGCTGATGTCTCTGTCCGTTGTAATTGTCGGAGCCCACACCACTATACACACCGTTGGATGAACAATTAGGCTGGATGAAGCCGGACCAGTGGGATCGAGCTGCTGGCGCCCGAGATCCGCTGCTGTAGCCGGAGTGAAAGTGCTGCGACTGTACCGGGGTGTCCAATGATCATTCAGCAGAGACTGTTGGTGCCGATAGGAATGCAGATAATGTTGTGGGATGTAGGAGGTTTTGCAGAACCTTGTATCTTCGACGCATTTCCCCGCACTACAAGGCGGCTTTTTCAGGAAGCAAGGAACTATAATCATATGATACTATCGAAGTCGGAAAATATTACAGTACACACATCATGTACAAACTCCACACAGATGGCCTCCGTGCGCGTACTTGTTCTGCCGTGCATGCACATATCCGCAAGTTGTGTATGACCGCTCACGCGGTCCTGCATATTAGCGCGTAGTATGAGTAATTACGGTAGCATTTGTACTCACATGGAAAAGCCACAAAGACATATCACATATTTAATCCACATAGTGCACAATGAACACATAGCCCACATGCACCACACCAGCAATTTATACTTGTTTAAATGGTACAACAACAAAGGGATTCACCTTTACAGGATATGAGGGGACAGCATTAGGTTATGAGGTGGTGTTTGGTATCCAGCTGTAGGGTATTTTAAGGGCAACATTCCGGTAACAGTTTGCAGAAGATAGCACGCTCCTGCGCATAATTATGCGCAGGAACAGAATATTACTGTTATACTGTATTTACTGTACTCTGATATTTGGCGGGAACCCAGTGGAGACCGACTGCAAGCACACCTGGAACAGACATCGCCCACCTATTCAAACCAACCTATGACCCCTCCTGTACTGTAAATGACCAGCCCTTTGACCTATGGATGAAGAGGTTACAGTTTCCATTGTATTGTGTTTTTACCAACTGTATAAAAGCCAGATCTGCCTAGGCGGTCACTCTCTCTCTCTGAAGGTCATCTTGCTTGATTGATCTGAGCACCGGACCATGTGGCGCTGGCGAAACCAAACGTATGTACCATTGTATTGTAGCCTCTTTTCTCTTATTGTAATTGTATATCTGTTGTAACCCCCTTTCAGCAATTATATGTTGGTGGGTTGGATCCCAACATCTTAAATACAATTGGTGTCGTGTCTCCTCCCTGCTAAGGTTTAAAGTGTATTTCAGACACACGTGTAGCTGCATTGCGCTCTCAGTGTGTCGGTGTGTGTGTGTATGCACTGCGTGTACTTTGTACATCCGTCGCGGCGTGTGTACGCAAAGTGCGCACACGGTACGGACCTTTGTACGCTAACTGTGTAAAAAGTACATAGGTTAAAGATTACATCCAGCAGCCACAGCTGCTCGAATTTCAGTGTAAAAGGTATTGCTTTTTCTGTCCTGTATGTTAATCAGCATTTACAATACATAAGAAGCAACAAGATAAAAAAAAGGTATATAAATAATAAAAAAAGGTGCAAAAATTGCTTAACTTGAGAAGAAGGGTTAACTCAGGTATCACCCAACGCTGAAGCTGGACTTCATCAAGGGGTAATGTGAGAGTAAGACATATCACCTATATATACCTGGTGTAGTAGGGGATTGATTAATTACATCACTAATTATGTTAATTAAAAATGATAACTTTCCCTGTACACGAGTGTGTACAGTAGTTTAATATCTAAGTGGTGTATTTATCAAATAGCGGCAAATGATTTTTTGCTGTGCTACTGGTGGCAGCAGAATATATTTTTCAAAGCCAATTTAATAACAAGCCAATTGTGGCTTTGCTCAGTTTCCCAGCGATACAACGTGTAGACTCCCCACATTGCCGCCGAATTGTGGTCGCTACCATCTACGCTTAACCCATCGCTAAGACACAGGAGAACTGCACTGGAAGCCTGGGCTATCTGCTGCAATCCCCTATTTTTTTTATTTTTTTTAACATCAATAATTTTTATTCAGATTTTTTGTTATGCAAAATATGGGTACAGAAAGAAGAAAAGGGGAGGGGGGGAAGGGGGAGCAGTAAATACATAGGAGAGACAATTTGTATACTTATACATACATTTCAAAATCGATCAAACATGTGTATCAGAAGGAGTACAATGGATGTAATGTAGTGAGGGGTACTTAATAAAAGAAAAAGAAACACTGAGTCCACAATAATGCAAATTGCAACCAAGAGCACCGAGCCGCCCCAGGCTCAGGAATAGGAGGTGTCTCCATCTAGGGGAAGGGTGTGAGGGTGAATGTCCGGGGAGGAGGATCGCCGTACTAAGTTGGCTCCCTCACCCTCCGTGGTAAAAAGCAGCCAAGGCTTCCAGTGCACTAGAGGGGACTTGGCAGAAAGGGAGCAAGGCATATACTCAGTCTCCATCAAGAATTGCTTCTGAATTTTATGTATGACTTTCATTAAGGGGGGGGGGGTATGGATTGTTTCCAATTCTGAGCTAAGGCCGCACGGGCTGCAAGGCAAATATGTAAATTAGCACCTACGGTGCGCGCGTAGACATTTAGTAAAGCAATGAATGGGGTGGGGGACAGAGTGAGTCCAAGTACTTTATTAATCAGCCCAAACACCTTGACCCAGTACAACTTAATAGAGGGGCAGGTCCAAAAAATATGAAAAAGATGGCCCACCTCGCCGCAGAGACGCCAGCAAAACTTCGAGCATGCAGGCCAAATCGTGTGCAACCTATCGGGTGTGAGATATAACCTATGCAATAACTTGATGTGCATCTCAGAATGATTTAGGCATTTAGACATAGTAAAGGATGACATAAAAATGTGTTGCCATTGGGGTTCGGTAAGGGTACAGCCAATATCCACCTCCCACCTGATTTGGGCTCTAGTTTTAAGAACGGGAACTAATGCTAGTAGTGTCTTGTACCAAAAGGAGATCTCACCTGCAGAAGCATCCTTAGAAAGACGACCCAGGACCTGAGACACAGTAGGGTGCAATGGGGAGGGGGTAAGGTGGAGGCTGTTCCACCAATGTTGTGTTTGATAGTATCTGAGCCTCTCAGATTCAGGTAAAGCAAAGCGTTCTTGGATGGTAGAGAAAGAGCTAAGCACAGGCCCGTTGAACAGGTCTCCCAGTAGACCGATCCCCCTAGAACGCCAACCTGTCAAATTAAGATTAGGGATTAGGGCGGTTACTGTGCGAAGGGAAATTCGAGGCAAGGTATGAAAGGGAGAAGATGAGCCGATGGTCAGTTTATCCCAGACCTGTAAAGTGGCTCGGGTTGAGGGGAGAAGGCGTAGATCCGAAGGTCGCATAGATTTAGGTAGCCAAAAAAGATCCCTCAAGGGGAACCTGGGGCAGGTTAGTCCCTCCAAACACGTCCACTCCGAATGGGCATCGCTTGTAAGAGCTTTAATCTGAGCCAAGAGGCAAGCTTCTTGGTATAGAGAAAGGTTAGGCATGTCGAGGCCACCAACTCTCCTAGGTAATGACATCCTGGCGCGGGACAATTTAGGCGGTCGCAAAGACCAGACATAATTGGTGAGGATAGTAGTAGCCTTATCTAAATATTTCTTGGGGAAGACAAAGGGGATTGTGCGAAACAGAAACATTAATTTGGGAAGCAACAACATTTTAAAGGCGGCCAGGCGTTCCAGCCATGATATCTCATAATTGAGCCACGATTTGGTGGACAATTGTAGCGCAGTCAGTAAAGGGAGGAGGTTAACATCAAATACAGAAGAGGAGGATGGGAGGATATGGAAACCCAAATACTTTATCGAGGTTGTTTGCCAATTGTAGGGGTATTTAGTACGCAAAGGGGCCATGAAATGAGTGAGATTAATAGGCAGGGCGTCAGTTTAAGTTGTGTTTAATTTGTAATAGGACGCTGCAGAGTACCTATCTAAAATATCGTGTAAATGAGGGAGTGAGGTGCAGGGGTCGGTTACAAATAAAAGAACATCATCTGCAAATAAACATAGTTTATGGGGGACGGTGCCGAGTTGGAGTCCTGGAAACTGTGGGTCCGCCCGAATCTTAGCTGCCAAAGGTTCAATCGCCAGGACAAAAATGAGATGGGAGAGGGGGCAGCCCTGACGCGTGCCATTGTAAATTGGGAAGGGGGAAGACAGAAAACCATTACTAAAGACCCGGGCCGAGGGTGAGCTATACAGGGCTAGTATGGATGACAGGATACGGTCGCGGAAGCCAAATTTCAATAATACTTCCCGTATGTAGGTCCAGTTTATGCGGTCGAAAGCCTTCTCCGCATCTAAGGATAACAGGAGGAGGCCCTGTTCACGGGCTATGGAGTCTACGAGGTTAAATACCCTACGAGTATTATCAGACGCTTGTCGACCAGGGATAAATCCGACCTGATCGGGGTGTATCAAGGAGGGAAGGAGGGTGTTCAGTCGGTAAGCTATTAATTTAGCATATATTTTAATGTCTCCGTTTAATAGCGCGATGGGGCGGTAGTTCTGGCAAGAAGTCAAGTCCTTACCTGGTTTGGGGATCGTGACAATGCGAGCCTCCAGCATCTCCGTTGGGAGAGTGCCCTGAGAAGTGATTTCATTATAAACTGTTACCAGGGATGGAGCCAGGAGGTCCTGGAGTGAAACATAAAAATCATTAATAAAGCCATCTGGACCTTTCGCTTTATCTTTAGGGAGGGATTTAATCGCCCTTAACGTGTCCGTGGTGGGCCCCCTGCATTCAGCACTTCTAATTGGTCGTCAGTAATGGAAGGAAGTTTCAAATCAGCGAGGAAGGAGTTGATAGAGGGGAGAGTGGGCTGAGGGGTAGAAGGATCAGTCTAGAGATTATAAAGTTGGGAATAGAAGTCAGCAAACTGATTTGATATCTCCAAAGGGTTAGATATTTTGGCGCCTGTTGGGGACATAATAAGCTTAATTCTATTCCTAGCTTGTTGCGCTCTAAGCTTACGAGCAAGCAATTTTCCCGGTCTATTCCCCGCCAGGTAAAATTTCTGACGCATCCTATTTAATGAGGCCTGGGTACGCACCATAAGCAATGTCTGAAGCTGGGACCTAATATCAGCTAACTCTTTCTGGAGGGATCTCGAGGGTCGAGCTTGGTTCTTCTCCTCCAGTTCCTTTAATTTACGCTCCAAATCATTCAAGCGTTGTTGATGTAGTTTCTTAAGGTGGGCTCCTGCCTGTATCGCCGCCCCTCTAGCAACGGCTTTCAGCGCGCACCAGAAGTTCAGAGTGGACGTGTCCGAAGGAGAATTAAATTCCAAGTAGGACATGATGCTGTCTACTATAATTTTTTTAGATACGGGGTTGGCCAGTAAGTGAGGGGAGAGTCTCCAAGGTCGGGGCGGGGCATGCTGACTATTAAGATCCCATTTAAGAAACAGCGGGGCGTGATCTGACCAGGTTATTGGAAGGATATCCGCGGATCTAGTAAATTGGAGGGTCCATTTATCAGAAAACAAAAAATCAATGCGGGAATAGGAGTTGTGAACGGGAGAATAGTATGTGTACTCACGGCCCGTAGAGTTTTGCACTCGCCAAATATCGTAGAGGTCAAATTCAGCCAGGAGATTGCGGAAGGCTAAGCATGGGGCGTTAGAGGAGGCTAATGGGGAAGGGGAGGGCCTGGGAGACCTGTCCAACCTAGGGTCAAGGACCAGATTGAAGTCCCCCATGAGTAGGAGCGAGCCTGTACGGTTCCTCTGGATAACTAAACATAGTTTACGTAAAAAGGCCACTTGGTTTGAGTTAGGGGCATAAGCTGAAACCAAGGTAACCGGTTTGTCATTTAAAAGGCCACTCAAGATAAGATAGCGGCCATTTTTATCGGCAACCTGGGAGTGTAAAGTGAAGGAGACAGAGTTTTTAAACAATATAGCTACACCATTCCTCTTAAAAGGTCCATTTGCAAAATAACCGATAGGGAACCTGTGGTCTTTAAACGTAGGGGGCGCTAAGGACGAAAAGTGCGTCTCCTGCAGCGCAATAACATCTGCCTTGTGCCTAGCAAAATAGTCCAATGCTAACCTTCGCTTATTAGGGGAATTTAACCCCTTAACGTTCATGGACAGAACCTGGAGCATCGAGACGGTCTAAAGCACGCCATGAGTGGTGAGATATTTCGGTATACATATAAGAAGTGGTTTTGTCTCATACAGTTAGTTAGAGTGTTGCGAGAGGGGGGGAGGGAGGGAATAACGGGGGAAGAAAGGGTAAGAACAAACCAAAACGACCCGTGCATTGGGTCGGTATAACTACTGCAAGGAAAGCAAAAAAATGCAGTAGTACATTAACGGGGGGGGGGGGGGGGAACATGTGGCCTAACGCCACCACCACCTATGAACCTAGATGAGGAGAAAAAAAAAAAGAGACATGTACAGATACAAATATGCCTACCAACCATGTAAAGACAACAGAGAACATATACGCATGAACTAATGAACTAAACCATGAGCACGGAGCCGGGACTCCAGCAGTACAACTACTAACAGGGTGACTCACGTGACCGCGTCAAGACGAATAGCTTAGACCCATCCGTTAGAACGGTACAGCGTAACGTCCATATTCAAAATCCAAGTTTACAGTGACAACTTCAGGCGACGAGCCACTCCGATTGAAGGGTTGACTGTTTCTTGGATCCAGGCGGCACCGTGACAGGGATATCCCACTCCGATAGCAGCTTGACTCCAGCTTCCAATGAGGCAACTGTGTAGGATTTATTTTCATACGAGATGATGAGCTTTACCGGAAAACCCCATCGATAAGTGATCTCTTGATCACGAAGCGCCAGAGTAACAGGGATAAACGATCGTCTTTTAGCCAAAGTCAAAGCCAGAATCAGAGTCTCTTGCCACCTTTAGGATGCGTTCTTTCGTCGTGAAGAAGTGCACTCTCATGAGCGTGTCTCGCGGGAGCGAGGGGGTAACCGAGCGTGGTTTAGGTAGTCTATGGATCCTGTCTATAAGCAGCTCCCTGGGGTCAGCCCTGGGCAAAAGCTTCCTAAATAACGCGGTGGCATAATCTTCAAGCTCAGAATTTTGCACGGAGTCGGGAATGCCTCGGATCTTGATATTATTGCGCCGAGATCTGTCCTCGATATCCGCAATCTTGAGTTTAAACGCCTCCAGGTCATTCTGCTTTTGATCACGAGCCGCTATGAGGTCGTTGTGAGATGAGACCAATTCCTCGACTTTCCGTTCCAGATGATCTGTGCGTTCCCCTATAGCATGCAATTCCGTCTTAACCTCTCGGACAGCCGCTGTGAGATCTTGAGTCAGCTCTGTTTTAAACGCTGATAGAGCCTGATACAGAGTTTTGACCGTGAGAGGGGCGTCGAATTCCGGGTCAAACCCCGGGACAGAAGCAGGACTGCAGGGAGGGTCTGTCGCAGAGGTGGCTATAGGGGACTTCCGTGCAGTAGAGGGGGCAGGAGACGCTTTCTGAGACGGAAAAGATACTCTAGGAGGGAGCACCTCTTTAACCTTTTTCGGCGGCATTCTGAAGCGATGGATCCCGGAGAATATATGGTGAAAGGTTAGGTAAGCATAGAGGTCACAGGTGGTGGTGTGTAAACGGTCTGGACTACATCAGAAGAACGGCATCACCAGAGGCCCGGCATCCGGTCATCACCCTCCAGCAGTGCCCAAGGGGCAGGTCTCCAGCGAGCAAGGGAGAGGGGGAGCCAGGTACCCAGACAACAGCCAGCAGCGCAGCGTCACAGGGGTCGGGCAGACAGTGCCCCCCTGGGCAAACACTCACCCCTCCTGGGATATTCCCACGGTACTGTGCAGGGTCGAGGAGTATGAGGAGGGAGCACAGAGAAGGAGCCAGTCCATCCACAGCTGCAAGGGGGATAAGTGGCTATTAACAGGCCTCCACACTGGCAGGGCTCAGCAGGCGGGTTTGTGCAGCTAATTTAGGCCCCGGATCCCGGTGCTGGTGTAGGCCTCAACTCCCGGGGGCTTCAAAAAGGGCAGCAGACCCCTCGTTTTCCCACGGAGGGGGTATTTATGTGGCAGGAGGTCTCAGGGGGAGCAGGTCAGGCCCGTGGGGGCGGGGGGGTGCAGTTGACCGGCGGGCCGGGTGTAGCAAGATGGCCGCCACCGGGATGGGTGCGGGAACAAGGAGGCCGCAGCCGCGGCTCTGGAGGGCAGGGAGCGGGAGCCTGATCCTCACCGCCGTCCCCGATGGTCTGGGGCAGGAGAGGGGCCTTGAGTGAGCCGATTTGGAGGTATGGGGGAGCCGCCAGGGGTCCCGGTGCAGCCGCGTTCCGGTCCCGGAGCCCGCGCCCGGGTAGGCCCCAAACTCGAGGTCCCGGCTTCGGGACGAAGCGTAGGCCTCAGCTTTAAAACAGTGCCAGGGGGCACCTCTCCAGTCTCCCCGGGTCCCGGACGCGATGAATACTCGTCAGGGGGAAAAATCAGAGGGGAAAGCCGGAGATATATGCACTTTAAATGCAGGGCCGGCAGGAGCTCATGCAGGGCACATCTACTCAGGATGCAGGTCAGGCCACGCCCCCCAATCCCCTATTTTTTTTATTGTAAAATCAGCCACCATATAAAGGGGGGCTTAACTGCAGAATTTACCAAGCTCTGCATACAAATGAGGTGGAATGTGGTATATACTCCGGGCAGGTCAGTCTGGTAGTATTGGTGCATTTGGGGGTAAGTGTTCTGAATGCAGCATACAGTATGTAGAAATGTGTGTGGAGCCTCATGTTTTGGTTTTGGCAAAGCTACCCTCAAATGTTTTGAATCTGATTTGGATTTCATTTTTTTTAATTAAAAAATCATGTAATTTGGGCCTGATTTTGATTCCAATAGTATTATTAACATCAATAACATTTATTTCCAGTCATTTTTGCCAACCGAAATGGCACTGGAAAATTTCCATAATGCAATCCACAACACAAACTTCAGATTTGCAATCCAAGATCCAACACTATGGGAAGATCCAAAGCCTGGACTTAGTTCGACTTGGAATCGCAACAGATCCGAACTGAGACTCGGTTCGACTCGGAGCCCCTAAATTCGGGTGGGTTTGGATTTTTTTAAAAGCTGAACTGCACATCTCTAACAGTAAGCACTCAGATCTGTAAATTATAAACTAGTCACTGCCAAACAGCAATACAGGGAGAGGGTATTAATCCGATTTTTTAGGAGAATAATGGATTTTCAGGTTCGCTTTAGGGTTTGATCAAAGACTAATAGAACACAGCAGTTAATAAGTCTGTATTATTTTCTCTGTTGTCCTCCAGCATAGTAAATACTGCATTTTCTCAGTATGAGATGCAAATTGGTGAAAATGATCAGCTACAGACTAATCTGCTGCTCATGAGTTTGATGCTAAAATCAGGAAATGGAGTCCAGGGAGAGTTTCCATCTCCCTCCCCCTTACTCTGAGCACTTCTATTGAAACCAGATGTGGAACACTGGAGATACTGTGAAACAATATCCTTCAGTATCGTCCAGGCTTTTTCTCCAGTGATCTTGGCAAATGACTTGAACGCTATGTCCAAAATCAACAGTTCTCAACCGTTGGAGAGACCAACCTGTCAAGGACTGAGGTTTCCAGATGTTCCGTTAAAGAACAAAACAGTGTGAGGTAAAGCTGACGCTTCCGCAGTGAGTGACAGTTCTTACCTAGGCCCCAGGGTTGTTTAGGTTTAACCCTCCTAGATTTTTGTGTTATTTGTGTTGTAAACACACGCCATATGGTATTTTACCACAATGTTTATTTTTTATCCAAGCATTAACACATTTTTTATTATTATTCAATTCGAGCACAATAATAAATGATTTTCCTTTTGAAGCATCTTATACTTCTACTGTGGTCTGGGAATGTTTACTGGAACTCTCTGTCTAGCGGTGCCCCAAAGTCCCTGCATTTGGCTAGCAGCGGCCTCACCCTGCAACCAGGACCTCTGCTGCAGCATCTTGTAGATGCTCCAGGCAAACACCCTGCAGTCTCTGCAGCCCCCTTCCTGAAGACTCTCAGGACAATGCTGCAATTACTGGCGACAGTGACCAAACTCCCTTCATGATGGCATCACACCCTGGGGTTGGTGGTTCTGCCTCCTTTATACCACCATTGACCACGGGGCATGGTCAGGGGCGTGGTCTTCTGCAATGAATGCTGACAGTACAAGGAGAAGGCCACAAGACATGGCCTTCAAGAACGGATGAGTTGAACTGTGACTTGCACATTATTTTTGGGAGGAACCTGGAACATTTGAGGTATCTATAAGGGACAGATGGGAGCAGATTGTGGTCATAAGGAGAACATTACAATTATTGTGCCTACATAATAAACATCATTAATGTGACTCATAGAAGACACATTAACATGCACAATGTCAATTCCCTCAGTTTAAAAATTCTCTTAAACCTTGTTCTTCTCACCTGTTTCTGAGGTAAATGCAAGAAAATGGCAAAATGTCAGAGATTAGACACAGGGCTGAATTAGCCAGAGCAAAATTAAACCGCAAGGTTGTTAGAGCGGGCCCCTCTAAGTTGTTAGTGGTATCTCTTTTATATGTGAAATGTTTGACGAGGTAGTAATCTGTCAGTCTATCACAGTTAGTGGAGTGTTTAGGGGATTATATAATTGATCACTGGCAGTATGTCTTCCCCTTGCCTACTGGAACCCTCCCTCCCTCTACTTTTTTGATGTTGATGTTTTGCTGTGATAACAGTTGGTTAGTTGAGATGTTATTCCTTAGTTGGATGCACTCACCTCCGTCAGTGATAAAGGATTATTATCCTGACCAGGAATTTGGAACCAGCCAGTTGGGTGTGGCCAATATTGGAGCACCAATGTTTAACTTCAATGAAAATGTAATTTCAATTTAATTATGTGTACTAAGAGTTAACTAATATTTCAGGCATTTCCTGTTGTCAAGTGTGTAGGTTTTTTTTTTTAGATAAGTATGTTGTATAGCCTTAAGGGGCATAATTGTGATAACCGTTAGTGAGTTTAATACTTCACTTGTGTTATAACTTCTAAGTTTGTTAATTTTTATTTGAACTGCCATCTATTGCACGGATTCTCAACTCCAGGCCTAAACCCAAAGCAGGTCATGTTTTGTGGATGTCTTTAATCATGCACAAGTGAGTTACTCTACTTTGTTGGATCAGTAATTATCCCATCTGCTTCCACAGACAGAAATGCTCAACACATGACCTGTTGAAGATACTTAAGGGTTGGAATTGGGACCCAGTGATCTGTTAAAGACTCCTTTGAGGGGAGTTCAACCATGATGGAGCTATGGGAGGACAGTGCTGGGCGTGGCACCTTGTTTACTTATTTGGGACTCTTTCAGAGCCAACATATACTGTACAGCTGCTCAGTGCTGAATTTATTTCAGGGGAGTCAATCATATACACTGCTCAAAAAAATAAAGGGAACACTAAAATAACACATCCTAGATCTGAATGAATGAAATATTCTTTGTTCTTTACATAGCTGAATGTGCTGACAACAAAATCACACAAAAATTATCAATGGAAAGCAAATTTATTAACCCATGGAGGTCTGGATTTGGAGTCACACTCAAAATTAAAGTGGAAAAACACACTACAGGATGATCCAACTTTGATGTAATGTCCTTAAAACAAGTCAAAATGAGGCTCAGTAGTGTGTGTGGCATCCACGTGCCTGTATGACCTCCCTACAATGCCTGGGCATGCTCCTGATGAGGTGGCGGATAGTCTCCTGAGGGATCTCCTCCCAGACCTGGACTAAAGCATCCGCCAACTCCTGGACAGTCTGTGGTGCAACGTGGCATTGGTGGATGGAGCAAGACATGATGTCCCAGATGTGCTAAATTGGATTCAGGTAATTTTGCAGGGCTCTGGCAGTGCTCCTCCTGTTCCTCCTTGCACAAAGGCGGAGGTAGCGATCCTGCAGCTGGATTGTTGCTCTCCTACGGCCTCCTCCACGTCTCCTGATGTACTGGCCTGTCTCCTGGTAGCGCCTCCATGCTCTGGACACTACGCTGACAGACACAGCAAACATTCTTGCCACAGCTCGCATTGATGTGCCATCCTGGATGAGCTGCACTACCTGAGCCACTTGTGTGGGTTGTAGACTCCGTCTCATGCTACCACTAGAGTGAAAGCACCGCCAGCTTTCAAAAGTGACCAAAACATCAGCCAGAAAGCATAGGAGCTGAGAAGTGGTCTGTGGTCACCACCTGCAGAACAACTCCTTTATTGGGAGTGTCTTGCTAATTGCCTATAATTCCCACCTGTTGTCTATTCCATTTGCACAATAGCATGTGAAATTGATTGTCAATCAGTGTTGCTTCCTAAGAGGACAGTTTGATTTCACAGAAGTGTGATTGACTTGGAGTTACATTGTGTTGTTTAAGTGTTTCCTTTATTTTTTTGAGCAGTGTATTTTATTTAACATTTATATAAAGTGTTTGCACATCCAGTGTTATGCACTGCTTTCGCAAATATAAATGGCGCATTAAAGTCTATAGTATCTCTGTTTCTAATTTTCAATCTTTATACAGTGATTCATATACTGTAGCTTTCATATCAGGGTAATTCTTTACTTTACAGTTCATAGCTCCAATAATACGCACATATTTTTATACATTTAGATGTATATGTATAAATAAGAGGGGTGCGGTTTGGTTCTCCAGAAATCCGAATCCATGTGAATTTTGTGGATCCGAACCAAACCAAAGACCGGTCTGGATCACTAGAGGAGATCCGATCTGAACCAAGTCCCGGTACAGATCATTCCGCGGTTGGGAATTTGGATGTTAAATCCAAAGTTTAGGGTATTGGGTAGCAAAAATGTCATAATTTTAGCTGTTTTTATCGATTTTTAACAATGACTATCGATTTTAACCACACCAAAAACCAAATCTGAACCAAAACACTTGAGGGCGTTTTTACCAAAACACAATGCTGAATAACAAACAAAACCAAAACACGGTCCGCGTCCATATCTAGTATAAATACATTATCCAATTGTAAAGCGCAACAGAATTTGGTGTGCTACAGTATAAAATATAAGCAACTGTTAATAAAAATAAATTATACAGGGTACTGTCAATTACATCTACGAATAATACAATAGTAAATAGACATTTCAAGGGGGAAATCTAACAATGATTTATCACATCCCGACTGTAATACTAACTAAATTTGTGATGAGAAAATTTTAATTTCCACGCAAAATTAGTAAAAAGCTAAATTCGAACACACAGGGTTTGATAAGAGCCCATCCTGATGAAGAGCTGGGAACAGTCACAGCTTATGCTATCACTCTTTTTCCGAATTTGGACAACGAGCATACCGGGCATGCATGGCCATCAGTCTGCACATGGGCCATTGGGGGCATATGGAAAAGGATCTGGCGGATCCCTCTCTGAGTCATTCTACGCCAGTCACCCAGGCATGACACCCACCAACTCAGATTTTCATGATACTTTGTACACTTGATACTACCACAGAGCTACTAAACCATGTCAATATTTTCTGCTCTCGGCCTTGTAGTTTTTGAGATATAGGGGGTCAAAGTTTTGAAAAATTGCTGGGAAATGCCGCTCCTGATGCTCCGTTTTTTTCTGAGGTGTATCTGGGGAAAAAATCATATCTCAGTGCCTGATCCACGTATCACTTTGACATTTTGACCCTTTGTCAATTGAAATATGGAGATTCTGGAAACAATTGTTTTAGCAATCTTGTTTTACTCCGAGAGTTCATTATACATTCCTTTATGTCATACTTAATAATTTTTTGCTGCAAAAAAAGTGGGTTCAATTAGCATTATCAACCTCAGGCAGATGAGTTATCATGTCCCTTTTTTGTTTAAATTGAACCTTAATATATACTTTGAAAGGCTATGAAAGAAAAATAATAGGATTTTGATTGCCTGTATCAGTATTTTAATCTTTAATTATAATTCTCTGTTGGGTATAGTTTTGCCCGCCACGGGAATATTTTTATTTGTATATTTCTATGTGAAAATGCTGCAGGATCTGCAGCGAAACGCGTCAAGTGCCATTTCAGATCACCCATTCTTTATTGGAAACTGCTCTCCATGTGCCCGGACCTTTATTGGACTTCAAATACGATTGTGCAGAGGAGAAAATAATCTGGTGAACGGACTTGCTACCGCTGCTCTGCATTGAGGATACTGCATTCTAGTGAGGACTCAGGACCCCGCAATCATCACCCTATTCAGGGATTTCACTCAGGGTACCTTCACCTCCAGCGGGCATTTTTGTGTGGTAACGTTACATCTGGACTGTGCCATCAGCCGTATTTTTACTTCAATTTTCACACCCATCTGCAATCCATGCTAATTAAGGACCGGACACTAGCATCTAAGCAGTTCATATTGGTGACTCTGAATGTTTTTATGTATAGTTAAAATACATTTTATGTGTTTTTTAAATTAATGTTTTTTTACCTTTCAATCCATCCATCCCCATGTGTTACAACCTTGTTTAATAACAATTTTATTGGTTGTTTATGTCAAGCGCTGCTATTTAGCATTTTGTCTGTGGTTTTCAGTTTACACAGGTTTGACTAACCCTGTTTTTATAGTAGCAGCTTTTATTAGAACAACAGCCCTCTTTTCACCTGATCCTAACTTCGGTTAATTCTATAGATGAGTTATCATGTCCATTTTTTGTTTAAATTGAACCTTAAAATATACTTTGAAAGGCTATGAAAGAAAAATAATGGGATTTTGATTGCCTGTATCAGTATTTTAATCTTTAATTATAATTCTCACTTTAAAAATGAAAATTACTGTTGGGTATAATTTTGCCCGCCACGGGAGTATTTTTATTTGAATATTTCTATGTGTATTTGCAGATTTCTAATTACACATAGGGGAGCATTCAATTAGCTGCGATAACCCATTTTTGCACGAAAAACTGCGATTTTACTGCAAATCGTGAAAGACCCCTATTCAATTAGCAGCAATAATTTGTCATCGATAATTTAACCGTGAATTTCACTTCACCTACTCTGAGCAAATGTCAGGATTTGGATCAGAAGCCCTGGTACACAATTTCCTATAAAAATTGGCAAAGCCAAGGAATCGCTGAATCCCCTTAAGAGTCGTAGGAGTGGACCAGTCTCGGATAGCTTGTACCTTAACAGGATCCATACGTAGCTCTGATCCGGAAATTATATAACCAAGGAACGGTATAGATACTTCAAATGTACACTTCACCAACTTACAATATAGCTGAGTTTTCCTCACACAGTCAGTACCTCTTTACCTTGGAGACGGTGAGACTTCAGATCCTTGGAGAATATTAAGATATCATCCAAGTACACTATTAAACACTTGTAGAGAAGATCTGGAAAAAGTTTGTTACATAGCTTTGGAAAACTGCAGGAGCATTACAAAGACCAAAAGGCATTACAAGGTATTCATAATGCCCATCCCGAGTATTAAAGACAATAATAACGATTGCAGCAGAGGTCTCGTCTCAGCTTGCTGACAGTATAACACAGAGGTGGAACTTGGAAAGCTAGCTATTTACTTGGCAGAGGAAGGCCTAACAGAGGCTGAAACATGTTGGGGATACAACTGATTCGTCTAAATACAATAACTGATGTGTAGAGCGCTCACTACGAAGGAAAATAGAACAACACAGTCACGTGACCTGGGAACCCGGAAATTAGCGGCATAACCAAGCAACCGCAACACGGAGGATGAGGGGAGGAAGTCAGTGATCAAGCGCGGTGGACAGCGGGAAGCAGCGACAGCGAGTCTACTGTCAAAGTCAGAAAAATGTCTCAATGCACGTTGCCATATTTGCACCGCACACTGGTCCGCGCTGCGCGTGCGTACGCTCTCCCGTGGAGGCGCATACCCGCAATAGCGTGCACTCGCAGGCGCGGTATGCGTATTTACGGTAGAGTTTATGTAGTCGTAGCGTGCGACTCATTCGTTACAAATGTTCACAATTAATGTAGTTTATAGATCATGGTCCCTTTGATAGATTCTGAAAGTTTGGTTAAAATACAATGTCCCAGAGCTGAGGAATCCCTCTTTATATCGTACGAAGGGTCTAACAGGAATCATACAGCAGTGTCTGGTACCCATCGGAAGAGTATTTAATTAGCAATATTCCGGTGTTGGTTTGGAGCGTATTAATCGCTCGTGCGAATAGTTATGGACATAAGAAGTTTATGTCCATTTCTATTATTTACACATACTCAGGTATGCGGCGGGAAACCCAGTTTCCCACCCACCTGAGCTGTTGGAAATCGTCACAGCCCACCTGTATGAATCACCCTATGACCTTTTGTTGTGATGCAGGGCCGAATTCCTTCGGCCAATGGACAATGGGATTGTAGGACCATGAGATTGCATTGTGTGTGGGGCATAAATAGGCAGGCCGACCACATCCAGCTCTCACTCTCTCATCAACGGTTATCTGCTGATAGCCGGGAGCTGGATATCGAGGCGCAGGCGATCATACCCTTTGTGCGTAAGTTTCTCTCCGTAATCATTGTCTTTCTGTGAGCCAATCTCTCTCTCTCTCTCTCTATCTCTCTCTCTCTATCTCTCTCTCTCCTCTTTTCTCTTATATCTCTCATAGTATTATAGCATTGTATTGTATTGCATTTAGGTCAGAGTAGTATTGTCTTTTTGTATTTTAGTTCTGTGGTTAGGAAGTCTCTGTTATATTGTAGTGTATCATTTGTACTGTTATCCCCTTTTACAAGTATATTAGATATAATACAGTTAATAGGCTTTGGAACCTAAACCAGTATCTGTGTGTTTTCTATAGTGTTAAGTGTTCACTTGAGCGTCGGTGACGCTCAAGCAGCTTTGTAGTTAGTCAGGTTACACAAGGTTGCACTTACACCCTGTACTCACATTAAGGTATTCTTTGTATTTCTTTGGTATAAGGTTTAAACATTAAGGTATAGCGTTGTGAGCGTCTGCGCCGCTGGTGATCTCCTCGTGGTCTCGAGCGTCCGCTACGCCATAGCGAATCATTACTCTAGTCATAGCCAATAACGTGTCCTGTGATCACTGGGCCGTGAGCGAACGTGACGCTTGAGCGTCTCGCCTACGGCTGAGCGATCGCTACGCCAATAGCGTACCATTACGGTACTTCTTAAGCAAACAGCGTACAGTGTTCTTAGCTTCATAAAGGGTTGTTATACGACAAAGGAATTTAGCATTGTCAATTGGGGACTCGTCCTATCCTTCTCATATCTGCACTAGGTAGATCAGCAGACATTATCCCTCCAGCAAAGGGTGGGAGGTTGTCTCACAGTGCTGACGGGATAAGCGTCTGCTTCGCTTAGATAAAGAGTGCTGAAGGAATCCGGGAACCAGAAGTAAGAACAAAACGCTTGTGTCTTTTAAAACTGTTTTATTTCTCTTCTGTCTTGCGTATACACGCACGCATACATATATCTGCATTTTCTGTTTCATTTTCGTATATCACTATTCCTGTTTGCCAAATTTTATAGTTGATAGAAAGTGCTAAAAAGAGATTTGCTGTTATTTCATAGTAGAGGTGATAGTTAAAGTATAGAACAAACACACGGTTTGTCTGAGATACAAGGCAGTCAGTGTGGATTGCGGTAGATGATCAGGGATCATCTACATTGATAAAGGTAGAAATTGTGTTACGGTGGATCTTTGTTTTGCGTACACGTGTCCCTAACAAAAGACTTGCGTACGCAATCCAAACGGCAGACGCACGCAGCGTACATTACGCAACGTAGCGTCCGGTTACGCCCACGTAGCTCAAGTTGTGATAAAGTGAAGTAACGCAAAGGCGATAATTAACGCACAGCGGTAGATAACGCGAAGCGGTAAATAACGCAAATCTATTTTTGGAAAATCTGAAATTTAGTTTAACAGATCCTGCTCCTAATTGGTAACACTTTTGGCCTAAAGACAATTTCTGCGCAGAAATAGATATAGAAACAAAAGTGTACATGTGTTGAGTGAGTGTGTTTTGTATACAAAAGTTTATATAACTTTAAGGTGGAACCAAAAGGAAAGCCGGGTACTCGTCAAGGGACATACGTGTAAGTGACATATACGGTGGCTAGGGAGGCATCCCTGGTTAAATAATATTTGAGCATTAGAGTATAGCGGACCATAAGGTAACAAGACCAGGAGGTCATAAGGTAACAAGACCAGGAGGTCATAAGGTAACAAGACCAGGAGGTCATAAGGTAACAAGACCAGGAGGTCATAAGGTAACAGGTAAAATAGACAAAGAGGTCCGCTATAAAAGTCCAGTGGCACAACGCCTGGGGTGTTGGTGCAGAACCCATATAGGCCATACAAGCTCTTGCTGAAGGAATCGCGGCCGGAAACATCGATTCCATTGATCTTTCAGTACATGACAAGTAGTGCTCGTGTACTGAACGATTGGACCGCACGTAATTGTGTGCAGTAGTTAGTAATCTGACCTAATACCATTAGAGTAAAGTGGTCACAAACGCTATTTGTACATTCTGACGTGATTTGTGTAATTTTTTATTTTTGGAAGGGAAGTTCGCTGGTCACTCAGGAACTATCCAACAACCGATACTTGCTGGGGAACGCGCCCCAGTAAATAAAGGTTCACAGGGGCCCTAGGTTGGGTACAGCAGCTCTGGTTACAGTGATTGCAGTACTGGCCAACGTGGGCGAGAAGTAAGTGGGGTACTTGATAAACCACCACCGCCGGCCTGCCCAAGGACATCTTGGTTTGTTTGTAAGGGTTCGCTGAAAACCTTGAGATAAAGATCCAAGGAGGAATAAGCAACGCCTGCAGATTATGGGGGCCATTTGTTCAGGTAGGGGGCGATCAACCTCGGTTCGGGTTGATTCAGAGAACCGACCAGTTGGGTCGGCACGATATGTAATGTGTGAAAAATACGGTAGTCACACAGAGGTTTTATGTGATGAATGGGAGAGAATGACTGTACAAGACAGGGACAAATTCCCAAGAATAGGTAGCTTCAGTCCAGTAGTGTTACAAAATTTAAGGAGGAGGATAAGTCTCATTGAACCAACGAAGAGACAAAATAAACATTATGAATATTTACAGTTATGGCAACAGGAAAGTGAATTACAAAAAGAGTCTATTGACTTTTCTGACTCTTATCTTGAGAGGAGAGACAGTGGCATCAGGAGAGGGGTTGATTGCGGAGAGAAAGACACAAGGGTGAACAATAAAAACGCTCTTAGCAACTGTAATATAGATTATAAGAATAAGTGTAATAAATGTAACAATGATTATTGTAATACTGTTGAATGTACAACTATTAACCTGTGCAAGCTGCACCCCATGTCAAACCTCCCTCAGGAATACAAACAAGAAAGTGAGCCCAGAACGATGTCGGCACCTCTTCCAGAAGCCATCCTACAAGACATCCAGGTGGACACGACCAAATTGGTAAAGGCAATAATCAAACCCCCTAACGGAGGGTCAGGTGAGGTCGTGTCCACAGGTACGTACAATGTTTTATATCACGCACAAACAAATGTACCCCATATTGTAAGACCAAAACAAGGTGATGTGATTGAGTTTAGTCCTGTCAGGGTGATCACAGTCCCCAATGGGAAGACTGACGATCAGGGAACCATTCCCGTCAAGGACAGTGCAATGCGCCATCCCTGGTCCCGGACAGAATTGAGATCAATCATGTCTGATTACCCAGATCCTAGGAAAGATCTAACTGTATGATCAAAGATTCACAGAAGGTATATCAACTCCCTAGACAACGACATAATCATGGTATCCAAGGAATCAGGTAGGTACAGGGAAAGCGGTTGATGGTGATGAGCATCCAAGCGTTTGAGGAGGCATCAAATCAACCAAAACCCCAGGCCATTGGCACATGGAGGAACTTAAGGATTTGTGATCTGTGCAAAAGAGAAGGGCATTGTGCTAGCAACTGTAATAACCCACATAAAGTTAGACCCCCTAGACCAAGAAATGAGCAAAATTACAATACACACCATCATAATCAAGGATCACATAGGCAGGAAAGGTGATTATTAGGAATGGAGGCAAGCCTGAAGTAACGGTTAATGAAGTGGGAGGTCATTCACTAAAGACACAGGAATGACCAGGTGAAAAGTTGTAAATGTATTTGTGAAAAATGTTTTTCTCTCCCTCTCTCTATCCCCATCTCTGACTAGTAGTGGTAAGAATTCACACATTGCATACCCACTTGGTCCTTGCAGAAGTCTACCAAACCCCAGCATGACCTCCGCCACAATGTATTTCTGGCCAGATACAGACAGTGGAGTAATGCAGGTGCTGGTGGGGAGGGACTGCTCAAGGAGACCAGTAGACACATAGATATGACAGCCTAATAAGTCTGACAATGTTTTTCTAATGCTAACAATGTTTTCTTACAATGTTTAAAAATGCTTTGTTTCTCTTTTCTTATTGATGGTTATTGTCGAGTTATGTAATGTATATATGCACATGAATTGTTCTCTATCTCTTTTGTTTTTTTTTATTTTCTCTCTCTTCTCACTCATGTTTCCATGGTTTAAAGATGCTATGTCACCCCTCAGTTGGACCAATGGTAATGCCAGATTTTTGCTCCTTACAGATAGATCGTCGGTTGGGAAGGAATGTTGCATCACCAGAATGATCGTTTTTGAAGACTGAGAGACAACACCTTTGAGAGGACAGCAGAACGAGAAGAACAACAAGACGAGAGAACTTATTATCGTAACGAGTTCTCTCCCCCTCAAACTGATTTTCTTATACCCCATTTACAAATTTCTTCTTTTCTCCTCCTGTAAGATGGACTTGCCCCAAGAGACTGTGATATGGATTTTTCCCGTTAACCATGATGTTGACCAGAGCAGTCTGTTTCGGTGAGAGTACCAGTGAGGTCGAGAAAGGATCCAGAAAGGTCCTGATGACTGAGACGGAGGTGTAAATTTCCAATAGCAACCCAATCACCAAGCAAAGGCGAGTACCGAGCACGATCTAACAACCATGTTATTTGTAAACAACTGTGAAGGAATGTTAGTTCAAAAAGAAAGTTGTATCTGTAGGCTCTGTAACAAAGAAATGCCAATCCAGTTTTAATATCCATATGGACCGGCATCCATTGAGTGACTATCACTCTCTAGTGGGTAATGTGTTAAACAAGACCGATTGTTGGGTATGCTCTCAAGTACCTCAGGGTCACAGTAAATCAGGGCTAGTACCATTTCCTTTAACGTTAGGGGAGGTACTTGAGCTAAGTGGTGGGAGACCGGTGGACCGGAGGTTTAACATCTCCAGCCCTCCTAGTTTGAAGCTCCACCAATACCATGTGGATAGGTCCCTCTTATGTTTTAACATCTCCAATCCCAGAAAACCGGGAAATTGGGAAGTGTCATGGAGCAACCTTACCATGACCTTTTCACACAGAGCAGATAGAATGCCTACAGATACAGAGCTCGTACGCCATATAGCCAGTAGAGGAAAATCTTTTCGGTATCGATATACCTTAGGAAATAGGATTACTAGAGTTGGAGAGGTATCACCAGGATACTGTGCACATATCGTACAAACTGATACGTGCATTAAGCAGTTGGAAGAATTAGGGTCAGGAGATTTCACCTGGAAGGTTTGTAACATGGTCATGTCCTTCTCCGTCCCTTATGTTCTCCCCGATGACGCATATTTCATATGCGGGAGAAAGGCGTACAAGTGGCTTGCCCCAAACTCTGAAGGATTGTGTTATATTGGAAAAGTATTGCCTGAAGTGATGACTGTTACACATGACAAAATGAAGGACATACACCGTGGTGCCCAAGCTCCTTATACTCACACTCATTACGAGCACCGAGTTAAAAGACAACTATCAGAAAGGTTAGAGCATCCGGCCTCTGATCTTATCCATGAATCCACCGGGATTCAGGTTCTGGTAGCGTTAGATTTCACTCGTACCGCTCGAGGAGTGATGAATTATAGATACATTTCCGCACTCGCCAATTTGTTAGATAATATCACTGAAATGTATGATGACACGTTTAGATACACTGGAAGAGAACTTCAAGCTTACAAAACAGAACTAGTTCAGCATAGGATGGTTCTTAATTATCTTACAGCAGTAACAGGCGGATATTGTGTTACATTGGCAACACAGTATGGCATAAAGTGTTGCACGTATATCACAAATAGCACCGAGGATCCGGTAGAGGTCATAGACCAAAAGATGGATGATATTCTCCAATTGAAGTGGGAATTTCGTCGAAAACACAATCTCACCCTTGCTGCTGTAGGTAATGAGCTGACTGGTTGGGTGTCATGGTTGAACCCGCGAAATTGGTTCTCCGGTTTGGGAGACTGGGCTCAAGGAGTCATAATGGATGTTGGAAAGTTTCTACTATGTATCTTGGGTGTCGTTATATCGATTGGATTGATATTTAGATGCGGGCAGGCTTTAATGAGGTGCAAGCAAAGTACAAAAGTGATGAGCTTGAGGAGCGAGGAAACTGTAATTAACCTGGATTTGATTTATGACCCAATGATAGAAACCAGAATGTGATGAAAATGCGATTATACGGTCCGTTTCTTTCACCTGTTTTTCTGCTTTTCTCCAAGATACAAAGACCCCCTTGGACGAGGAAGCTGACGAGACGAGATGTATACAGACAACGGATTGACCAAAGAAGAAGATTTGACAACTTTAAATATGGACACTTGATGAACTTTGCCATGGATCCCCAGTTTCCCTAGTATTTTTAAACTCACGCTAGCCCAACATTTTTTGTAAATCTGATGGCTCAGACAAAGCTATTTGCTCATGCCTAAGGAGCAAAACAGCGCAAAGAAGACGACTCTCAACAGATACCGAACACAACTTCAACAACAGATGTACATTTCCCTGACATAGAATATCATTGCATTTTTCGTAAGTGTTCTTTATCTTCATCTCTACAACCCTCAGGTAACGACACACATAGACGATAGGGAATACAGGCACAGATATCAGCAACCACATACCTCCCCCATTCATGTATCATCAACTAAAATGTGCATCCCCATTTTGTTACAACCACAGCCGAAATGAGCTCGGTAGAGTTTGACAGCCCATCCACAGACCTGTACCACAGGATAAGAAGGAATTCAAATGTATACTTCGCAATACCTCGAAGCTTGATTTACAACACGTACGGCACGATGATACATGACCCCCCAAACATGGATTCATACACACATGCTTCTGCTATCTCACTAGGTCATACCCTCTTCACACCTACTCCACTCTTCTCCCCTACCCAACCATGGAAATCAATTAACCCCTGACTTACATTTTTCTCCTTAAATGTTTTGTGGCAGTTATTATTGACTGCCAAAGGGTGGACTGTCAAAGTCAGAAAAATGTCTCAATGCACGTTGCCATATTTGCACCGCACACTGGTCCGCGCTGCGCGTGCGTACGCTCTCCCGTGGAGGCGCATACCCGCAATAGCGTGCACTCGCAGGCGCGGTATGCGTATTTACGGTAGAGTTTATGTAGTCGTAGCGTGCGACTCATTCGTTACAAATGTTCACAATTAATGTAGTTTATAGATCATGGTCCCTTTGATAGATTCTGAAAGTTTGGTTAAAATACAATGTCCCAGAGCTGAGGAATCCCTCTTTATATCGTACGAAGGGTCTAACAGGAATCATACAGCAGTGTCTGGTACCCATCGGAAGAGTATTTAATTAGCAATATTCCGGTGTTGGTTTGGAGCGTATTAATCGCTCGTGCGAATAGTTATGGACATAAGAAGTTTATGTCCATTTCTATTATTTACACATACTCAGGTATGCGGCGGGAAACCCAGTTTCCCACCCACCTGAGCTGTTGGAAATCGTCACAGCCCACCTGTATGAATCACCCTATGACCTTTTGTTGTGATGCAGGGCCGAATTCCTTCGGCCAATGGACAATGGGATTGTAGGACCATGAGATTGCATTGTGTGTGGGGCATAAATAGGCAGGCCGACCACATCCAGCTCTCACTCTCTCATCAACGGTTATCTGCTGATAGCCGGGAGCTGGATATCGAGGCGCAGGCGATCATACCCTTTGTGCGTAAGTTTCTCTCCGTAATCATTGTCTTTCTGTGAGCCAATCTCTCTCTCTCTCTCTCTATCTCTCTCTCTCTATCTCTCTCTCTCCTCTTTTCTCTTATATCTCTCATAGTATTATAGCATTGTATTGTATTGCATTTAGGTCAGAGTAGTATTGTCTTTTTGTATTTTAGTTCTGTGGTTAGGAAGTCTCTGTTATATTGTAGTGTATCATTTGTACTGTTATCCCCTTTTACAAGTATATTAGATATAATACAGTTAATAGGCTTTGGAACCTAAACCAGTATCTGTGTGTTTTCTATAGTGTTAAGTGTTCACTTGAGCGTCGGTGACGCTCAAGCAGCTTTGTAGTTAGTCAGGTTACACAAGGTTGCACTTACACCCTGTACTCACATTAAGGTATTCTTTGTATTTCTTTGGTATAAGGTTTAAACATTAAGGTATAGCGCTGTGAGCGTCTGCGCCGCTGGTGATCTCCTCGTGGTCTCGAGCGTCCGCTACGCCATAGCGAATCATTACTCTAGTCATAGCCAATAACGTGTCCTGTGATCACTGGGCCGTGAGCGAACGTGACGCTTGAGCGTCTCGCCTACGGCTGAGCGATCGCTACGCCAATAGCGTACCATTACGGTACTTCTTAAGCAAACAGCGTACAGTGTTCTTAGCTTCATAAAGGGTTGTTATACGACAAAGGAATTTAGCATTGTCACTCCGTATGCGGTGGGGGCTACACAGCTGGCAGCTCTGTAGAGCCGTTATCTGGGTTCCCCCTACTCTAGACAGGTTCTGCCTCTCATACCGACCGGTGCCCAGGAGGACCTCTGTACCAGGATGCACTGCTGGGAGCTGGGGTGAGAGAGAGCAGACAAGTCCGGAGCCCCCTTTGTTACCCACTCTTTTGCAGTTAACACCAGCATCTTAGAAACACTGTGAAGACCCCAAAAGTAATCACTCATCCATTCTGAATTATCTTTACTTCAGTTCCAACTCAAGCTTCTCACACTCACTTACAAAGCCCTCACCCACTCCTCTCCCATTTACATCTCTGACTTTATCTCCCTTTATACTCCCATCCATCCTCTTTTTCTCTGATAATGCACACCAACTCTCCTGCCTACTGATTACTTTCTCTCACTCCTACCTCTAAGATTTTTACCTGCTGCTCCGTTCTCTTGAATTCTCTACCTCTCCCCCTCAGACTCCACCTTTCTACAAAACTTCAAATGGGCTCTCAAGACCCACTTCTACACCAAACTGAGCCAACTCCCTCTGTTCCAAGCTGTCTACCCCATTGTTATGAAGAGACTAGAACCTTGGACTTGTAAGATGCCGTAGAGAGTTTCAATGGAGAATCGATGGACTTGCAAGATGCCGTAGAGAATTCCAATGAAGAATCATTGGACTTGCAAGATGTTGTAGAGTACTTCAGAACTATTAGGGAACGTGGCTGCCTTAGACTTGTTTGAAGTCATGGGAAACGCCAGTTCTAGTAGGGTGAGCCCCTAGAGCCCTCAAGAGGCATTTCACCATTAGCAACCCCCCGCTGTTCCCTTAGTGTTGGTTGCGCACACCGGTAATTAGGGGGCCCACTGGGGTCTGGCGCCATATAAATAAAGTATCATAATAATAAAGATACAAATGTCCTTTCAAATTGTTTAACACCAGCACATAACCAGTACACAAACGTATAGTCTCACATAGCCAATTGCTTCAAATTGCTCCACATAGCCAATATACCAATATATAGGCAGTATTATTCCATATAGTCTCATATAGCCAGTATACCACTATATAACTTCACACACCGGCACATAGCCAGTATACCCCTATATAACTTCACACACCAGCACACAGCCAGTATACCCTTATATAACGTCACACACCAGCACATAGCCAGTATACCGCTATATAACTTCACACACCGGCACATAGCCATTACACATACATATAATCTCACATAGTCAGTATATCCCTATATAACTTCACACACCAGCACATAGCCAGTATACCCTTATATAACGTCACACACCAGCACATAGCTAGTATACCGCTATATAACTTCACACACCGGCACATAGCCATTACACATACATATAGTCTCACGTAGCCAATTGCTTCAAATTGCTCCACATAGCCAATATACCAACATATAGGCAGTATTATTCCATATAGTCTCATATAGCCAGTATACCACTATATAACTTCACACACCGGCACATAGCCAGTATACCCCTATATAACTTCACACACCAGCACATAGCCAGTATACCCTTATATAACGTCACACACCAGCATATAGCCAGTATACCGCTATATAACTTCACACACCGGCACATAGCCATTACACATACATATAATCTCACATAGTCAGTATATCCCTATATAACTTCACACACCAGCACATAGCCAGTATACCCTTATATAACGTCACACACCAGCACATAGCCAGTATACCGCTATATAACTTCACACCCCGGCACATAGCCATTACACATACATATAGTCTCACGTAGCCAGTATACCCCTATATAACTTCACACACAGGACCATAGCCACTACACACACATTTAGTCTCACAAACCCAGAATACCTCTGCATAACTTCACACACTGGCACAAAGCCAGTATACCTCTATATAACTTCACACACCAGCACATAGTCAGTACACATACATATAGTCTCACATAGCCAGTATACCCCTATATAACTTCACACACCAGCACATAGTCAGTACACATACATAATTACATATAGTCTCACATAGCCAGTATACCCCTAGATAACTTCACGCACTGGTACATAGGCAGTACAGTCACATATATATAGTCTCACAAAGTCAGTATACTGTACCTCTATATAATGTCACACACCGGTATAGCCAGCACACGTACATATGGTCACACATAGCCAGTATACATCTATATAATTTCATACACCGGCACACAGCCAGTCAGGGTTGTACTTAGAGATGAGCGCCTGAAATTTTTCGGGTTTTGTGTTTTGGTTTTGGGTTCGGTTCCGCGGCCGTGTTTTGGGTTCGAACGCGTTTTGGCAAAACCTCACCGAATTTTTTTTGTCGGATTCGGGTGTGTTTTGGATTCGGGTGTTTTTTTCCAAAAACACTAAAAAACAGCTTAAATCATAGAATTTGGGGGTCATTTTGATCCCAAAGTATTATTAACCTCAAAAACCATAATTTACACTCATTTTCAGTCTATTCTGAATACCTCACACCTCACAATATTATTTTTAGTCCTAAAATTTGCACCGAGGTCGCTGTGTGAGTAAGATAAGCGACCCTAGTGGCCGACACAAACACCGGGCCCATCTAGGAGTGGCACTGCAGTGTCACGCAGGATGTCCCTTCCAAAAAACCCTCCCCAAACAGCACATGACGCAAAGAAAAAAAGAGGCGCAATGAGGTAGCTGTGTGAGTAAGATTAGCGACCCTAGTGGCCGACACAAACACCGGGCCCATCTAGGAGTGGCACTGCAGTGTCAGGCAGGATGGCCCTTCAAAAAAATACTCCCCAAACAGCACATGACGCAAAGAAAAATGAAAGAAAAAAGAGGAAGGTCAGGCATCGCAACCGACACAATTGGACTCTCCTTGGGGATTTGTGATTTCGAAGAACGCACAGTTCTTTGCTGTGCTTTTGCCAGCTTAAGTCTTTTCTTTTTTCTAGCGAGAGGATGAGTGCTTCCATCCTCATGTGAAGCTGAACCACTAGCCATGAACATAGGCCAGGGCCTCAGCCGTTCCTTGCCACTCCGTGTGGTAAATGGCATATTGGCAAGTTTACGCTTCTCCTCCGACAATTTTATTTTAGGTTTTGGAGTCCTTTTTTTACTGATATTTGGTGTTTTGGTTTTGACATGCTCTGTACTATGCCATTGGGCATCGGCCTTGGCAGACGACGTTGCTGGCATTTCATCGTCTCGGCCATGACTAGTGGCAGCAGCTTCAGCACGAGGTGGAAGTGGATCTTGATTTTTCCCTAATTTTGGAACCTCAACATTTTTGTTCTCCATATTTTAATAGGCACAACTAAAAGGCACCTCAGGTAAACAATGGAGATGGATGGATTGGATACTAGTATACAATTATGGACGGGCTGCCGAGTGCCGACACAGAGGTAGCCACAGCCGTGAACTACCGCACTGTACTGTGTCTGCTGCTAATATATAGACTGGTTGATAAAGAGATAGTATACTCGTAACTAGTATGTATGTATAAAGAAAGAAAAAAAAACCACGGTTAGGTGGTATATACAATTATGGACGGGCTGCCGAGTGCCGACACAGAGGTAGCCACAGCCGTGAACTACCGCACTGTACTGTGTCTGCTGCTAATATATAGACTGGTTGATAAAGAGATAGTATACTCGTAACTAGTATGTATGTATAAAGAAAGAAAAAAAAACCACGGTTAGGTGGTATATACAATTATGGACGGGCTGCCGAGTGCCGACACAGAGGTAGCCACAGCCGTGAACTACCGCACTGTACTGTGTCTGCTGCTAATATATAGACTGGTTGATAAAGAGATAGTATACTCGTAACTAGTATGTATGTATAAAGAAAGAAAAAAAAACCACGGTTAGGTGGTATATACAATTATGGACGGGCTGCCGAGTGCCGACACAGAGGTAGCCACAGCCGTGAACTACCGCACTGTACTGTGTCTGCTGCTAATATATAGACTGGTTGATAAAGAGATAGTATACTCGTAACTAGTATGTATGTATAAAGAAAGAAAAAAAAACCACGGTTAGGTGGTATATACAATTATGGACGGGCTGCCGAGTGCCGACACAGAGGTAGCCACAGCCGTGAACTACCGCACTGTACTGTGTCTGCTGCTAATATATAGACTGGTTGATAAAGAGATAGTATACTCGTAACTAGTATGTATGTATAAAGAAAGAAAAAAAAACCACGGTTAGGTGGTATATACAATTATGGACGGGCTGCCGAGTGCCGACACAGAGGTAGCCACAGCCGTGAACTACCGCACTGTACTGTGTCTGCTGCTAATATATAGACTGGTTGATAAAGAGATAGTATACTCGTAACTAGTATGTATGTATAAAGAAAGAAAAAAAAACCACGGTTAGGTGGTATATACAATTATGGACGGGCTGCCGAGTGCCGACACAGAGGTAGCCACAGCCGTGAACTACCGCACTGTACTGTGTCTGCTGCTAATATATAGACTGGTTGATAAAGAGATAGTATACTCGTAACTAGTATGTATGTATAAAGAAAGAAAAAAAAAACCACGGTTAGGTGGTATATACAATTATGGACGGGCTGCCGAGTGCCGACACAGAGGTAGCCACAGCCGTGAACTACCGCACTGTACTGTGTCTGCTGCTAATATATAGACTGGTTGATAAAGAGATAGTATACTCGTAACTAGTATGTATGTATAAAGAAAGAAAAAAAAACCACGGTTAGGTGGTATATACAATTATGGACGGGCTGCCGAGTGCCGACACAGAGGTAGCCACAGCCGTGAACTACCGCACTGTACTGTGTCTGCTGCTAATATATAGACTGGTTGATAAAGAGATAGTATACTCGTAACTAGTATGTATGTATAAAGAAAGAAAAAAAAACCACGGTTAGGTGGTATATACAATTATGGACGGGCTGCCGAGTGCCGACACAGAGGTAGCCACAGCCGTGAACTACCGCACTGTACTGTGTCTGCTGCTAATATATAGACTGGTTGATAAAGAGATAGTATACTCGTAACTAGTATGTATGTATAAAGAAAGAAAAAAAAAACCACGGTTAGGTGGTATATACAATTATGGACGGGCTGCCGAGTGCCGACACAGAGGTAGCCACAGCCGTGAACTACCGCACTGTACTGTGTCTGCTGCTAATATATAGACTGGTTGATAAAGAGATAGTATACTCGTAACTAGTATGTATGTATAAAGAAAGAAAAAAAAACCACGGTTAGGTGGTATATACAATTATGGACGGGCTGCCGAGTGCCGACACAGAGGTAGCCACAGCCGTGAACTACCGCACTGTACTGTGTCTGCTGCTAATATATAGACTGGTTGATAAAGAGATAGTATACTCGTAACTAGTATGTATGTATAAAGAAAGAAAAAAAAACCACGGTTAGGTGGTATATACAATTATGGACGGGCTGCCGAGTGCCGACACAGAGGTAGCCACAGCCGTGAACTACCGCACTGTACTGTGTCTGCTGCTAATATATAGACTGGTTGATAAAGAGATAGTATACTCGTAACTAGTATGTATGTATAAAGAAAGAAAAAAAAACCACGGTTAGGTGGTATATACAATTATGGACGGGCTGCCGAGTGCCGACACAGAGGTAGCCACAGCCGTGAACTACCGCACTGTACTGTGTCTGCTGCTAATATATAGACTGGTTGATAAAGAGATAGTATACTCGTAACTAGTATGTATGTATAAAGAAAGAAAAAAAAAACCACGGTTAGGTGGTATATACAATTATGGACGGGCTGCCGAGTGCCGACACAGAGGTAGCCACAGCCGTGAACTACCGCACTGTACTGTGTCTGCTGCTAATATATAGACTGGTTGATAAAGAGATAGTATACTCGTAACTAGTATGTATGTATAAAGAAAGAAAAAAAAACCACGGTTAGGTGGTATATACAATTATGGACGGGCTGCCGAGTGCCGACACAGAGGTAGCCACAGCCGTGAACTACCGCACTGTACTGTGTCTGCTGCTAATATATAGACTGGTTGATAAAGAGATAGTATACTCGTAACTAGTATGTATGTATAAAGAAAGAAAAAAAAACCACGGTTAGGTGGTATATACAATTATGGACGGGCTGCCGAGTGCCGACACAGAGGTAGCCACAGCCGTGAACTACCGCACTGTACTGTGTCTGCTGCTAATATATAGACTGGTTGATAAAGAGATAGTATACTCGTAACTAGTATGTATGTATAAAGAAAGAAAAAAAAACCACGGTTAGGTGGTATATACAATTATGGACGGGCTGCCGAGTGCCGACACAGAGGTAGCCACAGCCGTGAACTACCGCACTGTACTGTGTCTGCTGCTAATATATAGACTGGTTGATAAAGAGATAGTATACTCGTAACTAGTATGTATGTATAAAGAAAGAAAAAAAAACCACGGTTAGGTGGTATATACAATTATGGACGGGCTGCCGAGTGCCGACACAGAGGTAGCCACAGCCGTGAACTACCGCACTGTACTGTGTCTGCTGCTAATATATAGACTGGTTGATAAAGAGATAGTATACTCGTAACTAGTATGTATGTATAAAGAAAGAAAAAAAAACCACGGTTAGGTGGTATATACAATTATGGACGGGCTGCCGAGTGCCGACACAGAGGTAGCCACAGCCGTGAACTACCGCACTGTACTGTGTCTGCTGCTAATATATAGACTGGTTGATAAAGAGATAGTATACTCGTAACTAGTATGTATGTATAAAGAAAGAAAAAAAAACCACGGTTAGGTGGTATATACAATTATGGACGGGCTGCCGAGTGCCGACACAGAGGTAGCCACAGCCGTGAACTACCGCACTGTACTGTGTCTGCTGCTAATATATAGACTGGTTGATAAAGAGATAGTATACTCGTAACTAGTATGTATGTATAAAGAAAGAAAAAAAAACCACGGTTAGGTGGTATATACAATTATGGACGGGCTGCCGAGTGCCGACACAGAGGTAGCCACAGCCGTGAACTACCGCACTGTACTGTGTCTGCTGCTAATATATAGACTGGTTGATAAAGAGATAGTATACTCGTAACTAGTATGTATGTATAAAGAAAGAAAAAAAAACCACGGTTAGGTGGTATATACAATTATGGACGGGCTGCCGAGTGCCGACACAGAGGTAGCCACAGCCGTGAACTACCGCACTGTACTGTGTCTGCTGCTAATATAGACTGGTTGATAAAGAGATAGTATACTACTAATATTATATACTGGTGGTCAGGTCACTGGTCACTAGTCACACTGGCAGTGGCACTCCTGCAGCAAAAGTGTGCACTGTTTAATTTTAATATAATATTATGTACTCCTGGCTCCTGCTATAACCTATAACTGGCACTGCAGTAGTGCTCCCCAGTCTCCCCCACAATTATAAGCTGTGTGAGCTGAGCAGTCAGACAGATATATAATATATATAGATGATGCAGCACACTGGCCTGAGCCTGAGCAGTGCACACAGATATGGTATGTGACTGAGTCACTGTGTGCTGTGTATCGCTTTTTTCAGGCAGAGAACGGATTATAAATAAAAGTGGTGGTCACTGGTCACTATCAGCAAAACTCTGCACTGTACACTACTGAGTACTCCTAATGCTCCCCAAAATTAGTAAATCAAGTGTCTCTCTAATCTATTCTAATTCTAAACGGAGAGGACGCCAGCCACGTCCTCTCCCTATCAATCTCAATGCACGTGTGAAAATGGCGGCGACGCGCGGCTCCTTATATAGAATCCGAGTCTCGCGATAGAATCCGAGCCTCGCGAGAATCCGACAGCGTCATGATGACGTTCGGGCGCGCTCGGGTTAACCGAGCAAGGCGGGAAGATCCGAGTCGCTCGGACCCGTGTAAAAAAACATGAAGTTCTGGCGGGTTCGGATTCAGAAAAACCGAACCCGCTCATCTCTACTGGCCCACATTGGTTACAGGGGAAACCCCCGGTGGGCCCCACTGCCTGAGGCTCCACCTCTTCTAGGAATCAGGTTCCAGACTGTGCACTTGAATTATACAGTACACATATGTTACCTTATACTGCACATGATTATGGTGTATTCTCTACAGCGCATTGCTGTTATTAACCTGGTACATTACCATGCAAGAACTAGCAGTATTTACTATATATATTTATAAAGGGGCCCAGACCATTCACTCTATAATGGTAAGCCAAACCTCTGTGGTGGCCACACCCACTCTGGAAACTAACCAGTAACCACACCCCTAAACACGGGCCCTTTCCACTGCATTCTCCCAGTGGACCTTCGTGCCCCAGTCCGACGCTGCAGCCAGTACATGTAGTCTCACATGCAACCCGTTAACCAATAGTTCCCATATAGTCAAAATATTTCCATATAGCCTCATATGCTAGTATAGTATTTGTATATCCAAAAGCACAAAAGCCAATATGCGCATATAGTTTCATATGCCCGGGTACAGTATATATGGACACATAAGCCTATGTAATATGTGTTTATGTTGCCATCCTCCCCCACGGCCCAAAGCATACTACCAAGTCCTCAGGAACAGCACTGGAGGCAGTAATTAAAAAAATATATATATTACGTTTATACAACCACGTTAAGTGGCTTCTGTAGAGTTGAGTTTTCGCGTACAATACATATTTCCATTTTACGGCTAAAAAAAACCCTTATACTTGTGTCCATAAGCAGACTTGGTTGCATCTTATATTTCTACTTATAACTCCTTATGCTCAGATAGGTGTGACTGGGTGGGAAGTCTAGGCTGATTAAGGACGTATAGATGCGGCCAGTTAGACCTAGATGTGAGGATACTCCGGTAAAGTTTGGCTCTTTGTATCCTGCCAGCTGATAGGTCTGCTTGTAGGTCAGCTTTGTGGGTTGCCCTTGGCCTTACTGGTACTTGCATACACCTATCTTCTAAAAGCTTCTAAAACAGAGAATTGGTGATGTTATCCATAGCAACCAATCAAATGCTATCATTTTTCTATTGCCTTTTAGAACATGATAGACAGCATCTAATTGGTTGGTATGGGCAACATCACCAATTCTTTGTTTTAGAAGCTTTAGTAAATTTACTCCTCGAGTGTTCTAATGCTGGTGATAAAAAAACATGTTTACAAATAACAGGCTTATGAATATCAGTGGTAAAAGTCATTATCCAATGCATACTTGCCTACTCTTCCGCAATCCTGGAAGAGTAGGCAGGTCTCCCGCATCCTGCTCGCATCCTAGTGATGCGGGCAGGATGGAGAGATAATCCCCCGGGTCCGCGAATCGCATCATTTTAGCCCCGCCCCCTTCCCGCAGACCCACGAATCACTGTGTTTTCCGGATGCGGGGCGGAGTTTGCTGATGTCACGTCCCGGATCCGCCCCCTGAAGTCTCCTGCAGCGTCTAATTCAATGTAGGCAAGTATGATTCACTGGCATGTGAAATGTTTTATCACTGACTTTGCAGTGCACTAATTAATAGACCTTAATTTATTTTATAACATGCATAATCTTATTTCAGAGTGATTCACAGAGTTGTTCATGGTATTCTAACTTGGAAAGCAAAGATACATGTGATTTCTGGAATTTTAATTCAATTTCTATCCCCATGTTCATGTTTCAAAATTTCCCAACTGCACAGACTTGCATAGACTCATTGTCACAGATGATTAAGGTAATCCCGAATGCCCAGAGCAAATTAAAAACATACCAGATATCCCCGAGGTGGCTACGTGCTGCGCAATCGTACAGGGCAGAGCTCGCAGTGTTAGTGGCTGTACAACCCATTCCTGGCTATGGAGAAGCTTCCAGAAAATAAATAAATCTACAAAGAAAAGTTAAATAAACCAAGTTGACTAATAATAAAAAAAAACACAAAAACAATGTAATATCTAAAAACTTAATTGACTAAACAAATCCCTTATTTGCATAAAGTGTTTTTTTTATTTTTTTTATTAATTATATTATAGGTCAATGCCATCCTGAGAGACTTGTTAACTAGGCTTCCCATGGAAAGGCAGTGTTGTTGCCATGGTAGCACTTCCATGTATAGGACAAAGGGGACGAGGGGAGAAGTTGCCCATGGTAACCAATTAGGATTTAGGTATAACTTATTTAGGGGGACATTTACTAAGCAGTGATAAGAGCGGAGTAGTGAGTCAGTGGAGAAGTTACCCCATCCACCAATCAGCAGCTCTGTATCCTTTAATAGTATGCAAATTATAGATGTTACTTCAATGCTGATTGGTTTCCATGGGCAACTTCTCCACTGGCTCAGTTCTCCGCTCTTATCACTGCTTAGTAAATGTCCACCTTAGTGCAGTCTATAAAATGACACAAGCTTATTGGTTGCTGTTGACAACTTCTCCACTTGAACTCTTTTAAAATGTTGATACATCTCCCCCAAAGAAAGTAAGAAGCGCTACCACCATTGCAACTCCCTTATTTGCCACCATCAGGGCTATTTGCCCATTGATAAATCTGCCCCTTAGTGTAATCACAACACCAATTAGTTCCCTGGTACACTCAATGGGGAGAGGGGGAGGGGGAATAAATGTACTAAGATGTGAGGTTTTTTTAGTGGTGATTTTGCTCATAGCAACCAATCAGTTTCTACTTAATATTTATCTAGCTACTTCTAGAAGATAATAGATAGAATCTGATTGGTTGCTATGGGCAAAATCACCAGTTCTAAAAAAAAACTCCCACCTCCCACCACTTTACCACAGATACACTATTGTAGTGGTAGCTCCCAACTTTTGTGGTGTGGTGCAAAATTGTTAAATAAAACCCAACTCATACTTGGAAAGCATAGTGAATTACACCCAATTGGTGCCATTTGCTATTACAAAGGGTCTGATTCATGTTTGTACGCAATGGGCGATGTTCACACAACAGAGCAATTATTAGCAAACTGCGCAATGGTGCAGCTGCGATCCCACTTGCACGGAGAACTTTGTCACAGAGTAGTTGACAGGAAGCGGCCATTTGGGGGAGGTAACTGAGAGTTTAAGTGGAGTGGTTGGAAAAACGTGGGTGTATAATGGCCGTTGTTGGAGTGTGTATCTACTGGTGGCTGCATGGTCATACACTCACATGCATGGAGTTGCTACTGTTGTGGCCTGCGTAGCCACAGACCAACCCTTAGCTTCGATGTTCTATGTGATTGTGTATAGTGCACTACGCATAGTACAAACATGAATTAGGCCCAATATACAGTAGTTCATGTAGCTTCCAACTCAGGGGCCTGATGTAATGAAGTCCATGTTGGCCGGAGGTGCGCGTTCCCGGATGAACTCGGACATTTTTTTAAAGCGGCAATCATTTACAAGGCATGGTTTTGCCTTGCACACGATTGCCGCTTAAAAAAACGTCTGTGATGTGCAGCCACAATGTTCTACTGTGGCACATTTCGTGGTATAATATGGTACCTCAACATCATCAGTTTTCCTGCGCAGCTCTATGTGGTGCTAGGGAAAATTGGTGATGTTGGTGGCCTCATAGTGCCACCACTGAACTTCCCCCTTTCAGTTAAGAGTGTTTAACTGCAACCCATTAACACTTGTGACATGTCTAGCCTGGTATAGTGATTCATTTCCGTGTCCTAAAACACCCTATTCATGAAGCAGTGAAAAGTGTGGAGAAGTGAGCCAGTGAAAAAGTTCCCAATGGCAACCAATCAGCAATAGTGTAACATTTATAATTTGAATACTATAAAATTATACAGATCAGCTGATTGGTTGCCATGGGCAACTTCTCCACTGGTTCACTTGTCCACTCTTTTCACTGCTTCTTGAACAGACCCCTCAGACTGCGGTTGAACATGGTCAGAATAGCTACAGTAAGCATTCTGTGAGTGTTGTCAGTTTGCAGTTACGTCAGTCACATACAGAAGCAGCAGCTGCACGCTGGTATGAATGCTAAATTACCTCCTAATTCTTGCTATAATCCTCCCTTTATTGCAGATTCTGTTGGTAGGAGCATAAAAAGCAATACAACATAAAACACTTCTGTTCTGCTTGTGGATTTAGGACCAGGTCCTGCTCCCGTGCAGTATAAAATATCATCCGAGAGAAGCGTCAAACATTTCTGTTTGTTTTACTGTAGCAATATGTCAGCAAATGAAGTGTTCAGATGTAGCTATCACAAGTCCTCCATTGTATGTACATTGCGGCCGGCATCACTGGCTGCCATTGTTCCTGGAACAGTCCCGCTATTATACATTAGGTTACTTCTATATAAATAAACCTTATTCCTGTTCCCTCAAAGGCAGCATTTACAGTGAGATAAAGAGTGATTCATTGCAGGAATAAACAAAGCAGAGAAAATGCCTCATTTTATTATCCTATATAAAATGCACTCATCAGATACATAGTAGGAGTGCCTGAGTGATGTCACTAGTTCCTAGCGAATGGATTAGTTGCATTTGGTTCTGTAGACAAAATGGCTGCCTACAAAGTGCACAGAAGATGGATACAGTTTATTCCGTAGCCTATTAAAGAAACATTCCTATTTTCCTTTGGAATTCCCATGCTTGATTAAACATTCACCCAGTTTTCCAGACTTTAGAAGCGCCCTATAAAGTCATGTCTCCACCCAAGCTTCCCAACCCTCCTCCAAATGCTCCAGATTCTGCAACACCCAGCTCTGCTACTCACCCATAGCACCTCTAGAATATGAGCACTTGTGAGCAGGGCCCTCTCTCCCTCTCTGGTCTCTACGTAGTTATGTAATGCTGCAGATTATTATTATGTACACTTGTTAAATTGGCATCATGTCAGTAATAGTCATGCTGTACGTTCCCTACATATGACTTTACGGAACCCTTGTAGAGCCATATAACTAAAATGGGCTGGGTATACGTGACCGGCGATAGGGAACCCTGCCGCCGGAATGCCGACAGGGCGGTGAGTGCAACGGAGACCCTTGCAGGCTCGCTGCGTTCACCACAGTTTCTATTCACACTTTATGGGTGTTGCGGACAGCCACGATTGGGAATAGACCCTGTATGTTGGGATCATGCGTGTCGGCATTTTAAGCAGTTAGGATTCCGGCGTCGGGAGCATAACCGCATCCCACTGAAATATAATAATAATAATACTAAAAATACAGGTTTCAAATATATAAGTTGTTTTTCTTCCTGTTTTCATTTCAATACATTTCTATTGTCCTTTTTCAGTATTAAATTATACTGCAAACACTGTAAATCCAAAGTTGGTGAAAGCCAGCAAAGGCTTTAATAATTCTAAATTGGACACCATTCCCAAGCTGAAGAGTGTGGATTCTTATATAGAAAAGTAAAAAAATAAAGAGAACAAGTTGACGTGACAAACCATACCCTGCTCATTAGCGAAGATGGTTAATTATAAATGCCACATGACATAATATGCTATTTGAGTAACCATTATCTTGTTACATATTTTAATTTTATTGTTTTTTTGTCAACAATGTATAAATGTACGTGAAGCTTTGGCTACAGGCAGTTTGGCTCAACATAAAAAAGGAATTAGATGAACTTGTGAGCTGGAAGAGAGTGGTGAGGAATGTTCTGCATTAGGAGAACCCTTCAGAGTGTTTTATTCTGCTGGAGGTGTGTGTGTGTGTGTGTGTGTGTGTGTGTGTGTGTGTGTGTGTGTGTGTGTGTGTGTGTGTGTGTGTGTGTGTGTGTGTGTGTGTGTGTGTGTGTGTGTGTGTGTGTGTGTGTGTGTGTGTGTGTGTGTGTGTGTGACACCCAACTCGGCTACAAGCATACTTGCCTACTTTTGAAAACTAAAATCAGGGAGATTACAGTAGCATGTGCCGTGCAAAGTGCGGCGTGCCGCCATGGGGCGTGTCAAACTCTACCCAAAGGGCGTGTCTAGTTCCACAAATAGGCGTGCCTATGCTTAAATGCTTGTTGTTGCAAGATATTTCTATATAACATTAGTAACAATATATTTTGGGAAGTTTTGCAAGTATTGATACTAACATTACTGCCTGAAATACAGGGTTTCTTATTTGCAATATGTTTTCGTTGTGATATTTCTTTTCTTCTCACTCAGCACAATATGCATGGTAAATGTGATGCCTACTGTATGCAATAAATTCCAAATGCAAGTTGACCGTGTGTGAATTCATCCCTAAACATAGAAGTAAATGATTATTTTGGTGTTGTAGATGTTATTTTTATTGGGAACACTGGATTGTCTGCGTCTTGTAGGCACGACCTATATTTATTGGATGTGCTATTTTTCATTCCATTGCAGCATTAACCAAATCATTACAGATACCAGCTACTCTAATTAAACAAATGTGTTTTACTACAGAAAGATTACTAACAACAATTCTTACACCAGCAGCAGCAGCAGCAGCAGCAGAGTCATGCTATGGGTCAGTGCACACCAGCACAGATAAGAGGAGTGTGTGATCAGGTACTGCTATCTCTCTCTCTCTCTCTCTCTCTCAGGGGATACACAAGGGGGGTAATTATGAGAGCCGTCAGCAGTGATTCCTGAGCAACTACAGCAACTCACTGT
Organism: Pseudophryne corroboree; assembly: GCF_028390025.1. Classification (NCBI taxonomy): domain Eukaryota; kingdom Metazoa; phylum Chordata; class Amphibia; order Anura; family Myobatrachidae; genus Pseudophryne; species Pseudophryne corroboree. The sequence goes on from NC_086455.1 coordinate 41,411,782, forward strand.
TCTTGCAAAGAAACTCCTTAGTGTCACCCCTGACAGAATCTGAAGAATCCGGGAGAATTGACCTATAATGCAGGGGATCAGGAGATTTATGGCTGAAACGGGAGGCTCCCGCAGGATGCGGGAGGGTAGGCAACTATGACTACAAGGCCTCAAATACACTGCCATCACATTTTATAGACTTACCATATTATCCCTTTAACCTGGAACACTCAGGAATTACACAGGTTCTGTGGCTGCTTAAAACCAGGTGAAATGCAGGCTTGTAGTCAGACAGCCACAGAACCTGTGTAATTCATGAGTGTCCCAGGTTAAAGGGATAATATGGTCAGCCTGTCATTACATATGTTTAGGAGCTGATTGGTTGGTACTTTATCTCTTTCCAAGGTTTAGTACAACCCATCCAACCCCCCCCCCCCCCCCCCCCCGCACCCACACCCACACCCCACACACATACACTGTGTAAATAACCACTGGATGTATTGCCTATAGCAACCAATAATATTTTACCTATTCTTTTTATATGATGTATAGAATGCAACCAATCAGATTCTAGCTATCATTGTGTACAATGTACTAGTTAAATGACATCTCTTTCTGATTGGTTGCTATGGGCAACAACTCCTCATTAGAAAGTTTGATAGATCTATCCCCTAGATGTTATAATACTTAGAGCTCTGTTGTGCTCTCATACTATGGGCAGGATGTATTCAAATACATCGCTGCCCCTCATCGCCTTACATATGCGATTAACATCGCAATGCGGTATATGAGGCCCCCCACGATGGTGGCGGTGAGGTTTGCAGGGGTCGGCAGGGGTCTCCGTCACCTCCCAGAGCCGGGACGTGACGTTTGCAGGGGGGCCGCACAAGCATCATGGAGGCTTACAGGACGGAGGTATGCTGAGTGGTGAGCGGCGCAGGGCGGCAGGATGCGGTGGTTAGAAGCTTATAGGCTTCTATAGGGTATCGCCACAAAAAGATGGTGATACCCTCAGTGTCGATAACCCGGCGGCCGGGGGTTAGTTCATATGAAAATGCTGTAAACCCCTGAAAATAGGGGTTTTACTGCATTTTCCCTTTAGTACACCTCACCCTGGGCGGGATGTACTAAGCGGAAAATGCGGTAAACTCCCTGTTTACCGCATTTTCCGGATGTACTAACCCCTGGCCGGCAGGACAGCGCCGCGGTGAGGTACGCCAGCTTTAGCTGGCGTACGTCCATAGAAGCCTATGGGCTTCTCTCCGCGGCGCTGTGTGAGGGATCCGATCGGATCCCTCCCAGCATGCCCTGCGGTCGCCCCCGTCACCCCGCGCATGCGCAGACTGACTCCTGGGGCCGAATCCCGGAAGTCAGGCTGCCGCTGCGCATCGCGGAGGACAGCTCTTATCGGAAGAGCTGTCCTCCGCAATGCTGATCGCATATGTTAGTACATACGCGATCAGCATCGTGGCGCAGGGTGGCGATGGGCGGCGATGTACATTAGTACATCCTGCCCCCTATGTATGTAAAAAGTGCTCCAATACCATAGACGCGATCCAGTCAGGATCCTGGCGGTCGGTACTCCAGTGGTCAAAATACCAACGCCGGAATCCCAACACTGGTCAGAATGCCAGCGCCGGAATTCCGACTAAGATCACAATCCCGATGACGGAATCCCAACACTGGTCAGAATGCCAGCGCCGGAATTCCGACTAGGATCACAATCCCGATGACGGAATCCCAACCACTGGTATACCGACTGCCGACTCCATTCAATTTAGCACTGATACTGTATACCACTAGTCACACACTGATACTGTATACCACTAGTCACACACTGATAACTGTATACCACTAGTCACACACTGATAACTGTATACCACTAGTCACACACTGATAACTGTATACCACTAGTCACACACTGATAACTGTATACCACTAGTCACACACTGATAACTGTATACCACTAGTCACACACTGATAACTGTATACCACTAGTCACACACTGATAACTGTATACCACTAGTCACACACTGATAACTGTATACCACTAGTCACACACTGATAACTGTATACCACTAGTCACACACTGATAACTGTATAACACTAGTCACACACTGATAACTGTATACCACTAGTCACACGCTGATAACTGTATACCACTAGTCACACACTGATAACTGTATACCACTAGTCACACACTGATAACTGTATACCACTAGTCACACACTGGGGCAGATGTTTGAAGCGTCGCTATGTGCCTTTGTACAGTTCTGCATTCCCCGCTTCACTGCAGTGTAAGAAGTGGACCTCAGCGGGGTATTTACTAATGCTGTGTGCACAGGACGGAGCAGCCTACCCAATGTATTATCTCTGAGGTGGCTCTTCGCGGCGCGATCTTTGCCTCCTGACACTTCGCCGGCTCGGTGCTGGCGCTGCAGCACTGTAGCTACTTCATTGTGTTTTTTTTTTTTACACTTTATTGACTGTCCATGGTTTCCATGGGGCTCCTCCACGCATGCTGCATGGCTCACTGGGCGCTGGGGAGAAGGCGCATGCGCGCTGCCACGCTCGCGGTGGGTCCCTGGCGTCCTTACAGAGGATTTGCGCATGTGTAGGGTGACAGGAGCAGTGGACGCTGTGAAATGAGCACACTGTGCATGCGCAAGTCTACAACGAACGCCTGATGACTGCATCGCCACACCTGGCCATAACAAATTCTTAAGGGGGCGGGAGGAGTATTCATACATTAGGGAGAAGGGTGAGTTCAAAACACTGCAATAATGCGGTGAAGTGACACAGTGCACATAAGGATCGTTGTAGAAGGCTTCATACATCTGCCCCACTGTTCTTGCACTAAATGTTCTGTTCTGTTATTAAACGTGTATGTGTAAGGACACCGGTTTGCTGTTCATCCACAGAAGCATGGGGTGAAAAAGCCAGAACAAGAGTCAAGTGGTCCATGCAATGCTAGTACAGAGCTAGGTGTGAGGAAAATATACACCACAGTGGTGGATTTTACCTTTGGGCTGCAGCCCTCAAGTCCAATCCACCACCTCAGTGAGCCAGTTGCAGTCCGTGACTGCACTGGTTACACTGTGACTGGCAGTGACTTCTTATTGGAAGTACTTCCTGCCAATCACACACAGGACAGGCAGACGCAGTCCATTGGGAGGTGTTTTCCCCGTCTGGGACTGCCAGTACAGACTGCAAATATCAGCCACTCCCTGCCTTTCGGGCAGCCCTACCTGGCTATTATGAGCTGCAGCTGTTGTGACTGGGCTGGCTGGGGCTATCCTTCTCTCCTCCTACTGCAGACAGCCAAAGAGGCAGGAGCCACTGCTGTACACCACCACTTAACAAGGTTGCATATTATATGCCCCCCCCCCCCTCCAACTAACATTCTAAAAAGTTACTTTTGTGTATACGTGCCCCCAGAGTGGGGGCGTGGCCTTGTTAAAATGAGCGTGGCCTTGCACGAAAAGACCCCAGTTTTTGAGCCTGCACCAACAGACCTCGGCCATCACAGGAAAGAAAAAAAATTCCACTATATTAAGCCCAACACAGTTATGCCCCCTGCAACATACTATGCCCCCTGCACCATATTACTCCCCACACAGTAATGGCCTCTGCACCATAATAAGCCATACACAGTAATGCCCTTGACACTTTATTATGCAACACATAGTACTACCCAGGATAAATTATTATGCCCCACAATAATGCCCCTGACACGTTTGCACCATTGTTTTAGTACCTTTTAATTTTCTGCTCATTGTTTGGGATTTTAACGTCGCGGGCCACCTCTGGTTTGGTGCCCGCATTCACTGCAGCGACTCTCCGCCATCTCTTCACTGGCTCCCAGCATATTCCCGGCAACTCCGGGTACTAGTGTCCTTCCCTGACAGATGCTAGAGGTCCAGTAGGTCCACAAATTAATGTATGTAGCGCTCTTTAGTGAACTGTACATTTGTATAATCCTGTAGAAGGGAATTAGTGCAATGATTATATTTCAACAGCAATGAACCAATGTGAAATAATTACAGGAAAAGTGTGATATATGTCTGCCTTTGTAATTTCACTTGAATCATGGCCGTAACTAGGGGGGAGGGGTAAGGGGTCACGTGCCCCAGGTGCGGGACTTGTGGGGGGGGGCGCAGAGAACAGAGAACACTTCCCAGGTCCCCTTACCCAGTTGCTCCTCCCCACCTGCCAGCCGCGATCATCTCCTGCAGCAGCAGCCACGTATGACACCGTCACGCTACGGCCCCGACGCTGCTGCAAAGTCTCCATCTGCATGTGCGGCTGCCGGACTCCGGAGCCATCCTCTGCCCTCCCGCTTGGGAGCGCCTCCGCACTCTCTCCTGCCAGGCGGTCTGACTGCTTGAATAAAACGATTAAAAGCTTTAACTGTACTGTAACTTATCCAGATAGCTTCAGCCCAGAAGTAAAATCCGAGTACACCTTTAATATTCTGCATCTTTATCCATATTTCAGAGAATAGAAAGAGACAGGAATTAGATTCTGACATATTACCTTCTATTTACATGATTAAAAATTAAGTGTAACCACTCACACACACACACACACACACAAATACAACCGTGTGGAATGCCCTTCTTGGGAGCAGCAAGTTTTCTAAGCTAGCAGATCCGGATGTATGGATTGGAACACAAACATAGATGGAATTCCTGGGATACAGGAGTTTCTTTCCACTCTGTCACAATAGGAACTCAACTACAACACAGTCCCCGGCCCAACGCGTTTCACCAAATGTAGTCTGGATCCCGGTGGTCAGAATCCCGGCAGTCAGAATCCCGACGCCGGGATTCCGACCGCCAGAATACCACCAGCACCGCCACAGCTACTCCCACTCCTGTGGCGAGCGCAGCGCTTGCCCCCCTGCCAGCATTCTGGCAGTCGGGATCCCGGCATCGGTTTTCTGACAGCCGGGATCTCGAGCGCCAGGATTCCGTACCCAACTCATCTAGCCCATATATGTCCGTTATCAAGGCAGTTTCTCTTGCATACATCTCTAATCGCTTCCCAACCATTAATAAATGCAGAAATGGTATGGAAAGATGGTGTTGATTTAGGGACTATGGTTTATAAGCAACAGAACTAGGCTTTGATTGCCACATATATATATATATATATATAAAACCAACAGCAGGTCCGTCTCTCCCAGTATTAGCGGTACTGCGCCGGGTGCCTCCACAGAGTAAAGGACATGTGTAAATAGCTGGTGCGGCACTCCAGGCGACGAAAAAACTCAGAGCTAATGCATCACGTTTAAAGACAACAACGTTTCAATGCCTTTATTACGGCATTTTCATCAGGTTAATAACATACATAAAAAGACTCACCTATATATCAAGTGAACACACCCCAATGTGCAGTGGCGTCCGGAAGTCGGATCACCCGCCCGCTCCCTTCCGCCCATTCTAATGACGTCAGAATATCCAGCGTCATAGACCAGTGCCCATCACCATGGTGACCTGTAAACAACAACCTGCATAGTATCGGTATTTGCAGCGCTGCATATTATAGTTTTGATTTTGACAGCAATGAGATAAATATATCCACTGTTTAAACACATTGACTCTAGGGATATATAGTATATTAAAGCACTAGACATATAGAACAAACGCTTCTGCTAGAACAAATTACCGGAATAAGACAAAAAAATCCATGGTGTAAAAAAGACATCTAGCATAGTATACATCCCATCTTTGCATATAAATATATCTCAAACAGATCACTGATAAATAAACCATTGTGCCTTGGGGTGCTATAGTTGGCACAATGGTTTATTTATCAGTGATCTGTTTGAGATATATTTATATGCAAAGATGGGATGTATACTATGCTAGATGTCTTTTTTACACCATGGATTTTTTTGTCTTATTCCGGTAATTTGTTCTAGCAGAAGCGTTTGTTCTATATGTCTAGTGCTTTAATATACTATATATCCCTAGAGTCAATGTGTTTAAACAGTGGATATATTTATCTCATTGCTGTCAAAACTATAATATGCAGCGCTGCAAATACCGATACTATGCAGGTTGTTGTTTACAGGTCACCATGGTGATGGGCACTGGTCTATGACGCTGGATATTCTGACGTCATTAGAATGGGCGGAAGGGAGCGGGCGGGTGATCCGACTTCCGGACGCCACTGCACATTGGGGTGTGTTCACTTGATATATAGGTGAGTCTTTTTATGTATGTTATTAACCTGATGAAAATGCCGTAATAAAGGCATTGAAACGTTGTTGTCTTTAAACGTGATGCATTGGCTCTGAGTTTTTTCGTCGCCTGGAGTGCCGCACCAGCTATTTACACATATATATATATATATATATATATATATATTATATATACACTATATAATAGCCCAGGTCTGTGACTCTGTGACTGTGTATAATGCTGGGCGTGGCTAGGAGCTCTCATTGGGTCAGCGGCAGGTCTATCACACCCAGCCCACAGTTGTGCAAGGAAATGAGTCACAGATAGGAGATGTATGTATGTATGCATGTATACGGCAGGGATAGTACAGGAGCACACACCTGGCAGTACATGCGGTACATGTGATCCGCCGCCCTGGAACCCTCGGCCACCCCCCGTGGCCTCACATGCTGTTCAGGGCAGAACGCTGCACCACAGCCCCCCGACTCTGGCCCTGCGCCATACTCACTGACATCATCCAGCTCACTCCAACACTTGCCGCCGGAAGCGCCGCCAGATTTCTGCTCTCGGTAATCACAGCCGGGAGTCGAGACTGGAGCCGGAGGACCAGGGTTCATTTCCCCCTGTGGCTTGCTGTACCTGTCTGAGGCTGGCGACTGAGTAGCAGGTACTGTATGCCGGATGTGGGGGCTGCGGTACTTGGGCACTTGGGACCTAACCATAGATAGCACCTATTTCAGGTGTCCAGGCAGCAGGGCATCATTATCCAGCACCCCCTCCCCCACCCGCCGCACCCCTGCAACCGCACTTCCCCCACCCGCGTCACCCACACACCCGCCCCTCCCCCACCCATGGCACCCCCGCAACCACCCTCCCCCACCCGCCTCACCCCCATTCCCGGCCCTCCCCCACCCGCGTCACACACACACCCGGAGGTCACCGCAGCACACAGGATCCGGCAGTCTAGCAGGAGCAGCATGGAACTGCTCCATGGACTGATAAGTATATTGACCTGCTGGGCGCAAGGGTAGTCGCGACGAGGGGGTGGTCGACCGGGCGGCAGCGGCGATGTCGGTGGGGTGGCACATGCGCAGCAAGACATTGGGGTATTTTTTACGATAAATACCCCGATGATGCTGCGGAGTGTCATCGCAGGGACAGAGGTTGACCGCAAGCTCTGTCCCTGCATGCGATAATTGATACATCCCTGCGATGTAATCAATTATCGCAGTGCGAGTTTGGGCGATTTTATCACCTGTCATCCACATCCTGGATGCAGATGGTGATAAATAGGCCCCTAAGGCTTTAAGCTTTATGTCCTACTATTACCCCTTTTACACCGCCAGCATATAACACAGGTTATTGCACATGAGCGCGCATAACCCGTGTTGCTGGTTGGTGTACAAGAGTCGAGTTGGAATAATGCGGGTCGAGTGATCCGGTATTCCAACTTGGGTAGTTTGCAGGGTTGAACACCAGAGCAACCTGGCAAACTGTGCTGTGTAAACGGGAGCTGGGTCGCATCGACTCAGCTTCCCGTTCACAGTAAATGGACAGGCAACGCTTGGAGACCATATGATCTCCAAGCGCCGCCCCCGCTGCGTTACCGGCAACGTCACCAACCCGGCCATATGCCAGATTGGTGACTGCTGTGGGAAAGGGGGCTGAAGCGGGTCGCAGCTGGGTAGCACCTGTGTCAGGCTCCCGGCTGCAACCCGCAATATTTAGTGTAAAAGCGGAATATATAAGTCCTTCTCTCTGCCTTATGCATCATCTGCCCCAGCTCTGATTCTCTACTTTATACCCACCGAGCTCCACCTGTGGCCCATCCTGGGTTTCACGGTGATGCTTGGTTGGCCACAAAGTAGAGGACATGGGAATTCAATTAGACCCGGGTGTGAAAAAAAGTGGTAGCCTCTGGCTTTAATACCCAGGGCTATTCAATTAGAGACCTTTTTATTGCCAGGTAAATTACCTTGTTATCGGGTGTTAATACATAGAATGCAGGATAAGTTCCCAAATCTATTTGTTAATATGGTTTGGGCACCCGATAACAAGCTATTTATCCGGGATTTCTTTTCAGGTCTGCTGAGACCTGAAAAGAAATCTCGTTAACTGTAGCCTGTGGCCTGCATTCAGGGCCAAGTGAATAGTCCCGGGGGATCAACAATTAGTCTGCTGTAAATTATTGTGGCTAATTGAATTCCCCCCTAAAACATGATATTATTATTTGCCCACTCAAGTGGCATCCTCCACAGAATTCAGGGAGCCACTTAGGCAGCACAGCTGAGATCACAGACATGCACCACATGGTCTTGACTTATGGGCCCTACACACTTCAGTAATGAACTAAAAATTGTTCATATCGCTCAGTGAGTATGCACTAACGATGAACGATGCATGTCTCCGTGGTTGTTCATCGATGGTTTTCCCTCGTTTGGCATAGCAAGCCAATTTGGACGATGGTCGTTTATCGTTGGAAATGAACATCTTCCAAATCGGAAACATCGCCAAGTGTGTAGGGCCAGGGGCGTTTTAAGAGAGGAGGGGACCCGTTGTGCAGCCTCCGTCGCGGGCCCCCTCCTCTCCGGCAGCAGTAGACTCTGGCATAATGCCAAAGTCTACTGCGCATGCGCAGGTCTTCGGGAACATGGCGGCCATGCCTTGTTCCCGGTGACACCTTCAGTGCGCATGGGCAAAGGGGCCCGTGTGCACTGCACACACTGCACCCATTATAGAAACACCAATGTGTAGGGCCCATAACGCCATCTACTGCAGAAAAAGGGAAGCGTTAGTCGGTCACTAGTGCTACCAGTAAGGGGTGATTGTATAAAGTCTGATGGAAAACGTGATGGATGAGTGGACGAATGAAAGTGTGTTTTAGGGTTAGTGGTTGGTATGAGAGGCAATTTAGCATATATGGGTTCTAGAGGGAAAGTGGGGTATTTTAAGGGGCTAATTTAATAGCATGTGGGAAATATAAACGGTAGTTTGGAATACATATGGGATATTTATTCAAAGGCATGAGGGGATAAATTTAAAACAGCAAACTATTCCAAGTAAATCATACCATGTTTTGCTTTTAATGATATTCACATTTTAAATTTCCTGTTTCCCATATCTGGGCCCGATCTGACATTGACAAGAAAGCTGATTTGCCTTGCAGCGTTTACAGAGGCAATTTTTTTTCAAAGGCAAATTAAGTTTGGTTCTCCCTTCTAAAACATTGCCCCCTTAAATTCTGCAGCAAAATCACTGTATAATCACCACTTTTGCCAAATCGGACCCTAATACTTTTGGCTGTCTGTCTTTGATGAAATGCTTTGTTATAGCATACTACTGACATTAATGGTAATGGCCCTCATTCCGAGTTGTTCGCTCGCTAGCTGCTTTTAGCAGCATTGCACACGCTAAGCCGCCGCCTACTGGGAGTGAATCTTAGCTTTGCAGAAGTGCGAACGAAAGATTAGCCGAATTGCGAATAGAATAGCGATTAGAAATTTATTTGCAGTTTCCAAGTAGCTCGAGACTTACTCTGCCACTGCGATCAGTTCAGTCAGTTTCGTTCCTGGTTTGATGTCACAAACACACCCAGCGTTCGCCCAGACACTCCCCCGTTTCTCCAGCCACTCCCGCGTTTTTTTCAGAAACGCCAGCGTTTTTTCACACACCCCCATAAAACGGTCAGTTTCCGCCCAGAAACACCCACTTCCTCTCAATCACACTACGATCAGCTGAACGATTAAATTTATTAGTTACGCCGTGAGTAAAATACCAAACTTTTTTGCTAATTTACTTGGCGCAGGCGCACTGCGAACATTGCGCATGCGCAATTTGCGACTTATCGCACCGATGCGAAGAAAAAGAACGAGCGAACAACTCGGAATGAGGGCCAATGAGTGGCCATTCTGAAGGAGAGGATGCCTGTGGTGAATGTAAGATTGAACACAACTGCAATAGTCCTTTATACTGTACACTGTATTGTTTATGATAATAAGTAAGCTTTTTACAAAAAAAAAAAAACAGCATAAAGACAATGTAGAACCAAAACAAATTAGAACTAACTAAATTAATTTAAAAGAAAGCAAGACAACTGTTCAAAGAAATCCATTTCTGTTTGACATACCTGTCACCCTTTATAACCTGCTTCCAGAGACACGGTATCAGGGCTGCCATCAGAAATTATGGGGCCCGAGACTGACAAAATATACAGCCCCCCCGCCCCCCCCCCCACCCCAAAAACGTTTCTGCCGCACTGCTCCACCCCTATGTGATGTCATACATTATGGTGGTCATTCCGAGTTGTTCGCTCGCTAGCAGTTTTTAGCAGTCGTGCAAACGCTATGCCGCCTCCCACTGGGAGTGTATTTTAGCTTAGCAGAAGTGTGAACGAAAGGATTGCAGAGCGGCTACAAAATATATTTGTGCAGTTTCAGATGAGCTCCAGACCTACTCAGCGCTTGCGATCACTTCAGACTATTCAGTTCCTGTTTTGACATCACGAACACGCCCTGCGTTCGCCCAGCCACGCCTGCGTTTTTCCTGGCACGCCTGCATTTTTCCAAACACTCCCTGAAAACGGTCAGTTGACACCTAGAAACGCCCACTTCCTGTCAATCACTCTGCGGCCAGCAGTGCGACTGAAAAGCTTTGCTAGACCTTGTGTGAAACTATATCGTTCGTTGTAATAGTACGACGCGCGTGCGCATTGCGCCGCATATGCATGCGCAGAAGTGCCATTTTTTTGCCTGATCGCTGCGCAGCGAACGAAAGCAGCTAGCAAACAACTCGGAATGACCCCCTATGTTGTTACATATAGGTAGATCGTTGCGGACCTACAGGAACGGTATACAGAGAGCTGATGCGCAGATAAAGATTATTTTAAGAAGTCCTCCCTGCGCACCAGACTGCTGTTGATTGACAGACTGGTTCAGCTCTGCAGATATTGGCGGTAGTAGCCAGGTGTGGGCCCCTCTCTCTGTAAGGGCCCTGGACACCAGTCCCCACAGTCCCCCCCTGATGGCTTACCCTGCACAGTATCATGTTTGGACATTGTCAAATGACTTGTAGGGGTAAATTTACTAAGATGGGAGTTCTATTTAGGATGGGCTCTTGTCCATAGCAACCAATCAGATTCCAGGTATTATCTTCTAGAAGGTGTTAGATAAATGAGTAGAATCTGTTTGGTTGCTATCTGCTATGGGCAATAGCCCATATTAAATAGAACTCCCATCTTACTAAATTTACTCTGTAGACTGTTAAGAATGGTAACCTACTAGAACTATCCTAAATAACTCAATGGCTCTAACCCAGGGGTGGCCAGACTTTTGGAGTCGGCGATCTACTTTGAAAGCTAAAAAGCTTTTGTGATCTACCTAGGAGGAACAATAGCGTGCGCCGGAGGTCCGCGCACAGAAAAAGGGGCGTGGTATAACAAAAGTGGACGTGGTATAACAAAAAGTGGGCGTGGTATACCAAAAAAAGGGACATAGCCTTGCTGCACAGAGTGTAATGACTGTCTCGCACGAAATAACACATTGGCCCCCACAGGTAAAAACCTCAAACACATATGCCCCCACAGTGCCAGATACACATATGCCCCCACAGTGCCATGTGCCCACAGTGCCAGATATGACCCCACAGTGCCACATATGCCCCACATTGCCAGATATGCCCCCACAGTGCTCACCGTGCTGTGTGGAGAGCGCAGCGCGCACTTCTCCTGCCTGCTGTCCTGCCCCTCAGTCTGGTCTCCGGCGGTGACGGCAGCGTGTATGGCTCAAATCAGGCGCCGGTTCGCGAGCTCTGATTGGCTAACGAACCGGCGCCTGATTTGAGCTATACACTCCGCCGTCACTGCCGGAGACCAGACTGAGGGGCAGGACGGCAGGCAGGAGAGGCGCGGCTTCGGGTGGGTGGGCAGCGGATCGCGATCGACTGGTCGCATGTCCGAGATCGACCAGTCGATCGCGATCGACTGTTTGGCCACCCCTGCTCTAACCCATAGCAACAAATCACATACTTAAAAACAACAGACTATTAAAAGGCAACATCTAATCAGTGACAGTCATTATAGGTTACAAAAAAAAAAAACAGAACTATTTGCACTTCTTATTTGGTAAACATTCTTGTCTCTTAAATGCTTACACTTAATAGTGCATCACCCCTTAAATCTCTCTGGTTTCACTAGAGAATTGTTGGCATGTATATAATTAGGAACTTGTATATTGTTAGGATAACAAATTGCTTCCACTAATAAAACATCTGGCACTTGTTACCATGAATTACAAACAGAGTTTTCCAGACTTGTAAGTTTGCTTTTATGGACATCTAAACTCAAAGTTACGATCAGATGGTCCCTTTAAAACAGAACATAAGCAGTAACTGACGGAGATGTGTACACTGGAAAAGCTGAAACACTGCAATGCACTTTGCTAAATGGCCTAGAGAATTGGTTAATATTACACTGCTCAAAAAAATAAAGGGAACACTTAAACAACACTAATGTAACTCCAAGTCAATCACACTTCTGTGAAATCAAACTGTCCACTTAGGAAGCAACACTGATTGACAATCAATTTCATATGCTGTTGTGTAAATGGAATAGACAACAGGTGGGAATTATAGGCAATTGACAAGACACCCCCAATAAAGGAGTTGTTCTGCAGGTGGTGACCACAGACCACTTCTCAGCTCCTATGCTTTCTGGCTGATGTTTTGGTCACTTTTGAAAGCTGGTGGTGCTTTCACTCTAGTGGTAGCATGAGACGGAGTCTACAACCCACACAAGTGGCTCAGGTAGTGCAGCTCATCCAGGATGTCACATCAATGCGAGCTGTGGCAAGAAGGTTTGCTGTGTCTGTCAGCGTAGTGTCCAGAGCATGGAGGAGCTACCAGGAGACAGGCCAGTACATCAGGAGACGTGGAGGAGGCCGTAGGAGGGCAACAACCCAGCAGCAGGACCGCTACCTCCGCCTTTGTGCAAGGAGGAACAGGAGGAGCACTGCCAGAGCCCTGCAAAATGACCTCCAGCAAGCCACAAATGTGCATGTGTCTACTCAAACGATCAGAAACAGACTCCATGAGGGTGGTATGAGGGCCCGACGTCCACAGGTGGGGTTGTGCTTACAGCCCAACACCGTGCAGGACGTTTGGCATTTGCCAGAGAACACCACTGGCGCCCTGTGCTCTTCACAGATGAAAGCAGGTTCTCACTGAGCACATGTGACAGACGTGACAGAGTCTGGAGATGCCAAGGAGAACGTTCTGCTGCCTGCAACTTCCTCCAGCATGACCGGTTTGGCAGTGGGTCAGTAATGGTGTGGGGTGGCATTTCTTTGGGGGGCCATACAGCCCTCCATGTGCTCGCCAGAGGTAGCCTGACTGCCATTAGGTACCGAGATGAGATCCTCAGACCCCTTGTGAGACCATATGCTGGTGCGGTTGGCCCTGGGTTCCTCCTAATGCAAGACAATGCTAGACCTCATGTGGCTGGAGTGTGTCAGCAGTTCCTGCAAGACGAAGGCATTGATGCTATGGACTGGCCCACCCGTTCCCCAGACCTGAATCCAATTGAGCACATCTGGGACATCATGCCTTGCTCCATCCACCAACGCCACGTTGCACCACAGACTGTCCAGGAGTTGGCGGATGCTTTAGTCCAGGTCTGGGAGGAGATCCCTCAGGAGACCATCTGCCACCTCATCAGGAGCATGCCCAGTCGTTGTAGGGAGGTCATACAGGCACGAGGAGGCCACGCACACTACTGAGCCTCAGTTTGACTTGTTTTAAGGACATTACATCAAAGTTGGATCAGCCTGTAGTGTGTTTTTCCACTTTAATTTTGAGTGTGACTCCAAATCCAGACCTCCATGGGTTAATAAATTTGATTTCCATTAATAATTTTTGTGTGATTTTGTTGTCAGCACATCTTCCATTGGCATTAGCCATTTTAGCCTATTTACAGGGAGAAGGATCAGCAGGATTCCCCCTGGCAATGGCTGTGTCACTGTATGGGTTCTCAGACCCTCTTAACTCACCCAGCGCTACTCACATGACTTCAGTGTCCAATCCCGATGCAGACTGCCCTATATAACCCATTATCAGGTGCCTGTGCTTTGCCAGCTCAACTTTTAATTGTAGAATACACTTGTTAATGCAGTGGTTCTCAAACTCGGTTCTCAGGAGCCCACACAGTGCATGTTTTGCAGGTCACCCAGCAGGTGCACAGGTGTATTAATTACTCACTGACACATTTTAAAAGGTCCACAGGTGGAGCTAATTATTTCACTTGCGATTCTGTGAGGAGAACTGCAAAACATGCACCGTGTGGGGTCCTGACGACCGAGTTTGAGAACCTGTGTGTTAATGGTTTCTGCTCAGCAGCTCTGACTGCTGACTCTTGCTTCAGTAAGCTGACCATATTATCCATTTTACCTGGGACACTCATGAATTACACAGGTTCTGTGGCTGGCTGACTACAAGCCTGCATTTCACCTGGTTTTAAGCAGCCACAGAACCTGTATCATTTATGAGTGTCCCAGGTAAAAGGGATAAACCTAAGACTGTACATTCCAGAAGACACCATCTTGCCTGTACTCTCCATCTCAGCAGTGTGTCCTACCATCAGTTACTCACTGCTTCCTGCCTTGTGCACAATGTACTATGCACCAGGGACGTGCGGTGAGCTAAATAGCTCAGGAGGCACTGGCTGACTCCAGAGCCAGATTTACATGCAATATATGAGCCAAAGGGTACATATAGTGCAATTATTTCTATAGCTTCCAGCATTCTTCATTTCTCATTGTGTTCAGTGCTTCCAGCTAGATCAGGTGCACACCGTTAACAGATCCTAGTGCACATTAACATACCAACCAACATGACCCTCTCCGGGACGGACAGAATGCTCTGCTTCTGGACTTCCATTTTAATTTATGATTGCCATCAGCTATGCTGAAACACCTTTCTTATCCATTAACCTGTTCAAAACAGGTGCCGGCAATCATAAATGAAGAGAAAAGTGCAGAAGTAGAGCATTTTGTCCCTCCTGGAGAGGGTCATATTGGGAGGTATGCTAACGGAATGATATATTGTATACCACAGGTTCTCAAACTCGGTCCTCAGGACCCCACACGGTGCATATTTTGCAGGTCTCCTTACAGAATCACAAGTGACATAATTAACTCCACCTGTGGACCTTTTAAAATGTGTCAGTGATTAATTAATACACCTGTGCACCTGCTGGGTTACCTGCAAAACATGCACTGTGTGGGGTCCTGAGGACCGAGTTTGAGAACCACTGTTGTATACCATCAAGACAGACCCCCTACTATTATTCTAGCCATGGAAGGATTTCTGCCAAGTGCAAATGACTTGAGCTGATTGTATATCCCCTTTAAACGTACACCTTATTTTCTTAAGGCAATTTCTCTTTATATTTAAATAAATAAATAAAAAGAATCATCCACTGATATAACTATAAACATACCGGGGAACGTTGTAATATACTTGTCTTGGAGCCGTAATGTCAACATCCCAGACAATGGGTATTCTCTTCTAAAAGGATGTCAAAGCTTCTTCCTCTTCAATATAAACCACATTTGATTAATATACATTACTGGAGCAGGGATTGAAGGACGTGAGTGGGATGTAATTGAACATCTGGCTGCTATCAATATTGGAGATAGGGATCTTTTTTCCTATATATCAGAGGCCCAACGCATAGGAAGTACATTATTAAAAATAGATTCAATTAAGAGTAGAAGTCTTTCCAGAGAAACTGACTAATAACCCATTGTTATTCTATGCTGGTATATCATGCTATATTGTAAGTCACACAGCAGGGCCGGTGCTAGGGTGTACGGTGCCCCCCTGCAAACCATACACTTGCGCCTTATCATACTTCACAAATGGGGAGGGGGAAAAGTGACACAATAGCTGGGACAGAACACAGAGGAGTGGGGTGTGCGAAACAGTGACAGAACACGGGCGGGGGGGGGGGGGGGAAACAGTGACAGAACAAGAGGGGTTGTTTGACACAGTGACAGAACACATGGGGGGGGGGGTAAAATGGTGACAGAAAATGTGTGTGAGTAACATAGTAACATAGTATCTAAGGTTGAAAAAAAGACAATTGTCCATCGAGTTCAACCTATTTGTGATCTCCTACGCACGATTATTTTGTAGAAAATTTTGACTGATGCTGATGACTGTCGTTACGTTTTACCCCTCTTTTTTATAATAACCATAGTGCGTAACTATGCCCCGTAACCCTGGATATCCTTATCCATTAGGAATTTATCTAACCCATTCTTAAAGGTGTTGACTGAGTCTGCCATTACAACTCCCTCAGGCAGGGAATTCTAAACACGTATCGTCCTTACCGTAAAAAAGCCTTTACGCCGTATTGTGCGGAATCTCCTCTCCTCTATCCTGAGCGAGTGTCCACGAGTTCTCTGTGTTGATCTAACGAAAAACAGGTCTTGCGCAAGATCTGTGTATTGTCTCCTTTTATATTTGTAAATTTATTTTATTTATTTATTTATTAACAGTTTCTTATATAGCGCAGCATATTCCGTTGCGCTTTACAATTAGAACAACAGTAATAGAACAAAACTGGGTAAAAACAGACAGACATAGAGGTAGGAAGGCCCTGATCGCAAGTTTACAATCTATAGGGAATGTTGATCATGTCCCCTCTTAATCTCCTCTTTTCCAGTGTAAACATGCCTAGTCTTGCAAGCCTTTCCTCCTATTCCAGCATCTCCATACCCTTAATTAGTTTGGTCGCCCGCCTTTGAACCTTTTTGGGTGGGTTACTTTGTTTCTGTGCAGGGTAAATATAAATACTGGCTGCTTTATTTTTACACTGCGATTTAGATTTCAGTATGAATACACCCCACCCAAATCTAACTCTCTCTGCACATGTTATATCTACCCCCCCCCCCATTGCACATGGTTTTGCCCATCTACTAACAAATTTGCTGCTACGATCAGGTCTGAATTAGGTCCATTGTCTCCCACAAACCCAGAAGAGCAGACAGTGGGAGGACCTCGCAAATGGGTGATATGGGGCCTGCCCCTGTGCATAAAGCTTACGTTATGTCATATCATCATGATTATCTACAGCTGTCATATTGGCCCTCATTCCGAGTTGTTCGCTCGGAGATTTTCATCGCATCGCAGTGAGAATTCTCTTAGTGCGCATGCGCAATGTTCGCACTGCGACTGCGCCAAGTAACTTTACTATGAAGAAAGTAAGTTTACTCACGGCTTTTTCATCGCTCCGACGTTCGCATTGTGATTGACAGGAAATGGGTGTTACTGGGCGGATGCACGGCGTTTTAGGGGCGTGTGGCTGAAAACGCTACCGTTTCCGGGAAAAACGCAGGAGTGGCCGGGGAAATGGTGGGTGTGCCTGGGCGAACGCTGGGTGTGTTTATGACGTCAGCCAGGAACGAAAAGCACTGAACTGATCGCACAGGCAGAGTAAGTCTGAAGCTACTCAAAAACTGCTAACTCGTTTGTGATAGCAATATTGCGAATACATCGGTCGCACATTTAAGAAGCTAAGATTCACTCCCAGTAGGCGGCGGCTTAGCGTGTGTAACTCTGCTACATTCGCCTTGCGAGCGAACAACTCGGAATGAGGGCCATTATTCTAACTCTTTTTAGGGACAATAGTTTGTAGATCAAGAATTACTTTGCACTTCCTTCATTCAATCTATTTGTAATTAAGATACAGGTTATGCCCGCGTTTGCTCCATGATTCAGTATGTTGTTATGCTGTGATAGAATTATTGTTTGCTCTCTAACATACTGTATAGGAGGGTTGCTGCATACTAGCAACTGTTTGTTCCCCTGAAACATATGTACTTCTTGCAGTATTCGAATAATACAAGAGATCTAGGTATATGCTGCAAATTTGTTCCTCCCAGTGCTCACTTTCAGCAGTAATGAAATCAGACAGTAATCAAGGTGAGCATGTATTTATTATTTTATTTATTAACAGTTTCTTAAATAGCGCTGCAAATTCCGTTGCGCTTTACAATTGGAAATAACAACGATATAACAAAACTGGGTAATAACAAACAGTCATAGAGGTAGGAAGGCCCTGCTCGCAAGCTTACAAGCATGTACCCTATAAACAACTAAATAATGTATTAGAAACACAATGTTATACATTATTAGGACATGTACAAACAGGATATAATAATAATAATAATAATAATAATTATTATTATTATTATTATTATTTTATTTTAATAGCACTTAACTCTAAAGGTTTAAAGGTACTTTACATAAATCATGAACATAATAAAGAGGTTTAGCTTTGCAGATAATACAGAAACTATGAACATACTGATAAACAAAGGATTGTGGTCAGATACACAATTGAGAATACTACAAATATAAAAATATATATATATATATTTGAGTCATTCAGCAATTTTGAATAAAATGTATACAATATAAAGCTACCCTCCTTTGCTGCTGCTGCTATCTATCTATCTATCTATCTATCTATCTATCTATCTATCTATCTATCTATCTATCTATCTATCTATCTATCTATCTTCCTTTTCTCTCAGCTCGATTGAGATCTAAATATTTCAATAGATTCACTTTGCAAGACATATAGGGGGAGATTCAAATGTTTGAAAAGTCAGTTGGGAGTCTGTTTTTTCCTATCTAATAGACAGGGAGAAACAGACGCCCAACCGACGTTTCAGACATTTGAATCTCCCTGTCTAGTTCTATTGAATGCAATTTATACTTGTAGTCTGGTATAGTATTGCCATAATTTCCAATGTGGCGTTTTCCAGTGAAGATTCTATTTTTCTTTCTTTCTAAGTAGTAGCTCTTTTGGGTGTGTCACACGAACTCTTTCGAAATTTTGCATCTATACTCGATATTTATTACACTGAATTTGGTAACCCTAGGTATGCTAATGAAACTTTACACTAAGCGACTGAATCTTACCTTGAACAGCCTCTACTGTTAGTAAAGAACCCTCACTGATACAGTATATACATACATTAGTTTGCCTACACAATACACAGGCATACCACCCAACTGTCCCGATTTTCGAGAGACAGTCCCGTTTTTTGGGGACTGCCCCGCTGTCCCACCCGCGGGCCACAGTGTCCCGCAGTGGGATGGGGGGGGGGGCAGTTGGGAGGCTCCTGTTCTCGTTGCTCTGCATAGCAGAGCAGCAGTGAATAGACGTTGTGCGCATGCGCACAGCATCTATTCAGCGCAGACAGTGGGAGAGAGGGCATGCCAGCAACTCACAGAGAGCTGGGCATGCCCCCTCAGTGATGAAAACGGGGGCGTGGCTCGCAACCGCGGGTCCTCCGGTGAAGCCATGCCCCTTTTATAGGCCACGTCCCCTTTCGGGAGCAAAGCCGCGCGTGTGTCCCTCTTCATGGGGGAACAAAGTTGGGAGGTATGCACAGGTATTGCAGTTATATAGGCACACCCGCAGATTAGTCACACAGCCTAGTTACTTAACCAGTGGTGGTGTCAGGGGTGTATCTAGGGGCCTGAGCGCCCCTGGCAAGGTAAGGGACTGGCGCCCCCTCCCTACTGAGGGGGGCGGAGCTGTGCATAATGTCGGCTGTACTATTGCAGGGTGGGTATAATTATAACTTACATTAGGGACCTCATTATTTTTATTATGCCTTTCTAATTTATGCATGTTCTTTTTGGATGACACCCAGCTGGATGCATTTTTGTAAGGACAGTGCCGAATGACCTCTATGATAGATAGATATATATACGAGAAAAAGACGTGGCACTCACGGCAAATTGCAATGATCACAGACACATCAGCGATTTAAGTAGAGCAACGTTTCAGTGGCACTCCACTGTCGTCAGGCTTTATGCTTTATGTGGAGTGCCACCGAAACGTTGTTCTGCTTAAATCGCTGATGTGTCTGATCATTGCAATTTGCCGTGAGTGGCACGTCTTTTTCTCGTATCAATGCTTTGCTTAACGGGGGTACCGGCATTATTCACAAGTAAGTTTTTTGGAGTGCCTTATCCATCCATTTATATATAAGTCCAGAAAAAAGAACGGCACTGGAGTCGGTCACATGCAGTGAAAAAAGATGTATTTAAACAGGCTACAGCTGTTTCAGGGCTTCTGCCCTTTCCTCAGGCCAAATACATATGTATTTGGCCTGAGGAAAGGGCAGAAGCCCTGAAACAGCTGTAGCCTGTTTAAATACATCTTTTTTCACTGCATGTGACCGTCTCCAGTGCCGTTCTTTTTTCTGGACTTACATGGTGATTCTTTGAACTGGCACGGAGCAAGCTGTTTTAAGAGCCTGGGAGTGCCGACTGCTTTGCAAGTATATCCATTTATATATATATATATATATATATATATATATTTACATACATATATTGGGTACGCATCCCAGTGCTTACCATGCTGCCAGTCAGAAGTCCCACAGTAGCATGCTGATTATCAGTATCCTGACACCTGGTGGGTAAGTATACTAACCCTCTACCCCTACTCCTCTAGCCCTCCCTACCTGCAGCCTAACCCTAATGGCCCCTCCGGCAGCCTAACCCTAACCGCCCACTCGCAGTCTAACCCTCACCATCCCCCTTTAGTGCCTAACCCTAACCCTCTCTTCTTAGTGCCGAATCTTCACTCTCCCCACCCCTAACCCACCCCATAGTACATAAACCTAATCTCTCCCCCTCCCTGCAGCCTAAGCCTAACCATTGCTGGCATACTTACGTTCGGGATGCCAACAGTCGGAATTCAGGAGTACGCATTGTGAGCGATGTTGGGATTCTGGCACCAGTGTTCTCACCAGTGTCAGGATTCTGGCGCCGGTTTCTCAAATGTCAAGATCCCGAGTGCCAACTACATAATATATATATACAGGTTGAGTATCCCATATCCAAATATTCCGAAATACGGAATATTCCGAAATACAGACTTTTTTGAGTAAGAGTGAAATAGTGAAATCTTTGTTTTCTGATGGCTCAATGTACACAAACTTTGTTTAATACACAAAGTAATTAAAACTATTGTATTAAATGAGCTTCAGGCTGTGTGTATAAGGTGTATATGAAACATAAATTAATTGTGTGAATGTAGACACACTTTGTTTAATGTACAAAGTTACAAAAAATATTGGTTAAAATTACCTTCCGGCTATGTGTATAAGGTGTATATGTAACAAAAATGCATTCTGTGCTTAGATTTAGGTCCTATCCCCATGATATCTCATTATGGTATGCAATTATTCCAAAATATGGAAAAATCCGATATCCAAAATACCTCTGGTCCCAAGCATTTTGGATAAGGGATACTCAACCTGTATATATATATATATATATATATATATATATATACAGAGAGAGAGAGAGAGAGAGAGACTTCAATATTAAGGAGAAGCAAACCATCAAGTGTTAATGAAGTGATTAAACACTTGATGGTTTGCTTCACCTTAATTTTCAAGTCTCCGAGTGCCATCTTTCTTCTCTTCATGTATTGAGGCATCAAACACCTCTAAGGAGGGCACCGGAGTCAGTAGCCTGTTGGGGGAGGTGAGTGCCGGACTGCACAGAGGATTATATATATATATATATGTATCTTGGAGAATCCGGCACTCCTGTGCTGAAGTTAATAATGCTGGGTGCACGTGCTATTTATGCATAATGTCCACTGTTGCTGCGAAAGCAGAACTGCACGTCACTCCATTGAATGAAAAAAAGCCTTTAATGAGCGGAGTTCAAAACATCACGTCATGCACAGTGAAAAAAACAGCCTGCCTGTGAATATCTACGGCTCGTTTCGGGACCTAGCATGGTCCCTTCGTCAGGATAGAATGCGGCTGCTATGGTCAGTGATGAAAGACATGCTGTGAAGGAAAATAAGAAAAAAGCATATATATATATATATATATATATATATATATATATATAAATATATATATATATATATATATATATATATAAATATATATATATATATATATATAGACATCAGAAAAGCAGGCGCTCAGCCGGTCCGAACAATAACACAGATCAGATCTGAATGAAAACGGATTAAACATCCTCCGCATATATAGACATCAAAGCTAGAGTGCCTGCTTTTCTGATGTTTATATACGTACAGTATATATACTCACACATTACACATTTCACCATTGGGCTATGTATGAATGGGTTATACCATCAAGTGCTGCATAAACTCTTAGCAGGCATAACTGAACAGCACTTGGAATTCCTAGAAGTTCTGCAGCAGCTGCAATACTTAGTTAGCATCCTGTTGGGAAGATAGGTGAAGTAGTGGTCAAAAGCCTCATACTCTGGCACGGACCCCAACTCCCTCCTACAGTACCTATACAGTGTGGTCACTCACAGTGACCCGTCTTCTTACTGCTCTCTCCTTAGTCACATGTGTCTTCCCTGCAGGGCCAGATTAAGGTT
Organism: Pseudophryne corroboree; assembly: GCF_028390025.1. Lineage (NCBI taxonomy): Eukaryota > Metazoa > Chordata > Amphibia > Anura > Myobatrachidae > Pseudophryne > Pseudophryne corroboree. The sequence continues at coordinate 41,434,404 of NC_086455.1, forward strand.
TGTGAGGGCAGATGGGCAACAAACTTGTGGGGGCCCCTATAAATATTTTACATGAAAAATAAAACAAAAATGGCTTTAGCAATGTTTGCACTACTTTTATTGACCTATAGTATATGTGCACAGCTGGGCAGTGCGGCACTGCACATTGCGTTTAACTAAAGCTCCTGATTCATTTCAATGTGATGAGCAGCCAGACTGCGCACACATCGCCCATTTATGAACTGATAGGTGGGAGGGGATATGGACCTAAAAAAAGACATCACAGGCATCACAGGGACATCATTGGATTAATCCACCTGTGGTCCAAGCTGTTATGGGACTACAAGAATCTGCATTCCCTGATGTCCAATGGGCAGATCTTTGGCCCACTGAAAAAGTGTGGGTGAGGTACGATGGCTGGGGGTCTGTGTGTGGGAAGGAGGTCTACTGCAAGAGAGCTGCATGAGCAGGAAGGGCTGCGAGGGAATGCAAGCACTGCCCCAGCATGCAGGGATACTCACTGGTCAATTGGGAGATCTCCAAATCCTTTTGCTGATTCTTGGGTCAGCCCCGTGTGTCCGCTTACTCCGCCCAGCAACACACCATTAAGGAGAGTAGTGGCAGTGGGGGATAGGCCTCCTGAGCGTGGGACAGCTTGTGGCAATGACAAACAGTGCTGGATCCCCGCCTTCTTTCATCAGCTGAGTGCGCCGGCCGCCGCAGGCAGCCTGAAGCATGGAGACAGCCTTGGGGGGAGATGGCGGCATTAAACGGCCTCTCTGTCTTTTGCTCATTGGCTGCTGCAGCTGCTGCTTGGAAAGGGAGCGTGGACTATCAGTATAAGGTGAGCCACCGAGAACAGGAGCGCAGGCTCCGAAATGATGTCCTGCACTCCATTAATATACTTGTGGTAACTGTGTGGAGGTCCCGCCCACCCCTATCGCCCTACCTATAATCCGGCCATGCTTCCCCGACTCAGGAGCTCGTGTGAGAGCAAGCTACTTCCTTGATCTCACCCTATTGGTCGAGTGGGCGGAGCTGCAACTAACTGGTTGCTAGGCTACATCTTTAGGGAGTGTAGCCCAGTGACGGTGACACGGCCTGCTGGTTGCCGCTGGCGGCTTGGCCAATACACACTGCTGACCAGGTAGTGGCTATTTCAGTCCCAGAAGTAGACCCTGATGGTGGCCCTGGCGGGTGGCACAGCCAAGTGGCGCCCCCCATTGGCTGGCACCCCTGGCGAGTGCCATCCTGGCCAATGGCTGGATACGCCACTGGTTGGTGTATTGATAGATAGCAGATACAGCCGTACTCACTGTTATATGTACAATGGTGATGGAGCAAAGCTTGAGTGGAGCAGGCTCTCAAACAGCTCTCTAGCTAGTGAGTTTATACTGCTTGTGGGTAGCAGTGAAGGGTTGCTGGAACTGCTTAGTATGCAGCTATTAACCAGTTTTCTCACAGGAGCTAAGCAGAAGACTTCTGTCTTCCACTATGGGGGGTATTCAATTGTAGTCGTCTTGTCGGAAACACGTCAGTTTCCAACTTTTTAAGGATGGAAACTGTTCCGACCTATTCAATCCTTCCCGATAAGTCGGAAAACACGTGGATTGTCGGATTAGCCGCAGATTCCGCAGCCAGATCTGACAGGTTTTGGCCCCGTTTCCGACAATTTCAGTTTCCCGGATCAGAGTGGCGCCCATCATCTTGAGACCTCCATGCTTCAGGTCCACAGCTGCACAGCGCTGGTGTCTGCTGGCTGGCGTTGGGGTGCTGTGTGGTAAAGTACAGGTGTGTGCCTTTCTCAATTAAAAGGCTGCCTGTTATTGCTGACACCCACATATCCCTTTCCATATCCCTTTGTCATATTCAGTGCACAGCAGCATATAGGGACATTTACATGCTGGGATTCATGTCTGTGTCCTTTCCAACAATGGGGGTCATTCCGAGTTGTTCGCTCGTTATTTTTTCCGCTACAGAGCGATTAGTCGCAAACTGCGCATGCGCAATGTTCGCAGTGCGCCTGCGCCAAGTAAATTTGCACAAAAGTTTGGTATTTTACTCATGGCCTAATGAGGTTTTTTTCATCGTTCTGCTGATCGGAGTGTGATTGACAGGAAGTGGGTGTTTCTGGGCGGAAACTGGCCGTTTTCTGGGAGTGTGCGGAAAAACGCAGGCGTGTCAGGGAAAAACGCGGGAGTGTTTGGAGAAACGGGGGAGTCGCTGGGCGAACGCTGGGTGTGTTTGTGACGTCAAACCAGGTACGAAACTGACTGAACTGATCGCAGTGTAGGAGTAAGTCTGGAGCTACTCAGAAACTGCGAAGAAATTTCTATTCGAAATTCTACTAATCTTTCTTTCGATATTCTGCTAAGCTAAGATTCACTCCCAGTAGGCGGAGGCTTAGCGTGTGCAATGCTGCTAAAAGCAGCTAACAAGCGAACAACTCTGAATGAGGGCCAATGTCAGTCCGACTTTAAAAAAAAGTCGGATTGGCATTGTCGGGAACAGCCAAATCCGAAATTGAATAGGGCATCAGAAAGGATCCGACAAGCACTGAATACACCCCTATGTCACTGTACACAGTCTCACACAGTCAAGACAAAATGGCCCCTGCATATGCTCAGTAGAGATCTCGGTGGCCATTTTGGAATAAGGCATGAAGCATCCCTGGAGAACAGGAAAACGGAAGTCTGCGCATAGCGCACTCCTCTTTCAACAGAGATCAATATTACATTTTAAAAGACTTTCCATTATACATTTGTGCTCAACCCTCTTCCAAAATGATGCTTTGATTCCCAACGCCAAACGTAATCATACCATACTTATGTGTCACCATTCTCCCACTAGGGTCTAGAAACAGATGCAAGACACACGCAATGCTGATATTCAAGTTGCTGAGTGATTATTTGCTACTGTGCATGCAAAAAAAATTGAGAAAACCCTTATGGCCCATGCGCTCCTGTAATGAATGTATGCACAAAGGCGCTGTTGGGTTCGGCTCACAGGGGCGTATCTACACATTGGCCAGGATGGCACTTGCCAGGGGCGCCAGTTAAGAAGGGGGTACCACCTGCGGCTAGGGTGTAGAAACACACAGTAGCTCACATAAGGCATTCTCCGTGACCGCAGGGGGCGGATTTACCACTAGAGGGAGGAGGCGGCTGTAAAGATCAGGTGAGATACAGAGGGCATGGTCTAGTAATCAACTCGAATAGATGTACCCTACTCTCACCTGCCCCCGCTATCAAAGCTACAGTGCTTTCTTTTATCAGCGGCTCCACTTGGCTCCCCACGTGGTGCGGCTCTGGAGATGGCCCCTGATACTCCCGTGTATGTGATCAACTAGGACCCAGAGTACGCCTGCCCACCCGCCTGAGGCGTGTGACCAGCTGTCTCTACCTGTGCTTGCTCCACGCTGTGGCTGCTGCTGGACACTGTAGCTGCAGGTTGGTCCACGCCCAGTGTTTTCAGAAGAGCTGCCGCCGCCCACTACCTTGTTCATCCTGGAGGTGATTCTGTCTCATCCGACCAAGCTGTGGAGAGTCCTGCAGTGAGGTGAGGTGCTATTTGTCAGCTGCTCCCTAAATTATAAGATCCATCCCAGCTCCCTGTAACTCCCCCCTCGGTATTCCTGCCCTCACCCTCCTTGTAACTCCCCTCTCAGCATACCTGCCCTCACCCTCCCTGTAACTCCCCTCTCAGCATACCTGCCCTCATCCTCCCTGTAATGCCCCCTCAGCATACCTGCCCTCATCCTCCCTGTAACGCCCCCTCAGCATACCTGCCCTCATCCTCCCTGTAACGCCCCCTCAGCATACCTGCCCTCACCCCATCCTGTAGCTCCCCCTCAGAATCCCTGTCCTTAACTTCCCTGTAACTCCCCCTCAGCACCCCTCCACCATCACCCTCACCATAACTCCCCTTCAGTGTCCTTAACCCCACCCTACCTAAAAATCCCCCCCAGTCTCCCTGCCTCCCTGGAACTCCCAATCTGTGCCCCTTGGGGGGAGGGGTGTGGGGGCGCCAGTCCCTTACTTTGCCAGGGGCACTCATGCACCTAGATACACCCCTGGCGGCTCAGATGGTATCAGAAATTGAACAGCAATGCAGTGTCCATTTCTAGACAGTGACTGGGAGGTTGCCGGAACTGAAAACGGAGTCCATTCTGTAGATATGTTACAGAAGTGTTGACAACATGTCAGTGAAAGTTTCATTGGCATTTCTATAATAGGTGCAATGTGTATGGTACCACACACACTGCACCCATATTTTAATACTCACCTTTCCGGAAGTCCAGCGGTGGGGGCTGCTCTTGCAGCGAAAATCGCAGTCAATATGGCCACCGCACACGCGCAGTAGCCAAATTGGTCTCCGGAACATTGCGGGCGCCATGTTTCCAGAGACCTGCGCATGTGCAGTAGACTCCTGCACATTGCCGGAGACTACTGTGCCGTGCAGAGGAAGGAGCCCACCTGGAGGTGCACACGGGCCTCCTCCTTTGCTAAAGCGCCCCTGGAAAGTCTGCTGCATTTTCAGAGGCCATGTTCAATCAGAGAAACTGCACCTGCCATATGTCCAACGACCACCTGTAAATAAGGCCCTGGCTGAGTTCTTAGGTGGGGAAATATGTTCTCCTTTAATGTATAAATTCTCTGCCCATTGCAGAATGGTTAAGAGAGCCGCCTGGTGCCGACGGTAAACTCACATTTCTCTTTCCTGTGCTCTGTAAGACTACAGACAGGAATTACAACATGCACATTTGCATTTTAATCCACCTGCCGTAGTCTAGCATTGTCTGGCCTGGCGCCCCGTCTCCTATTCGCAGTCATGTTTGCAGATATAATCCCGGTGTTAGTGCTGCGCAGCGTACTAGCTCATATTGTAAAGTGCTGAGTGGCAGTGTCAGCACTACGTAACACAAAAGCACCCGGGATAGCTTGCCGCACTTATCTCTACCTAGGCTTCCAGACATAATACTGTTTACACTATTCACAAAAATAACAATACGTTTTTAAAATTTGACTTTGGAAGCTGAAAATCTGCTGAGATATTTTCTTTTAGCTGATCCTCCGCATTTTAAAGAGATAATCTTTAAAGCTCGCAAGTAAAAAATAATTGATGAGATTAAGTTCTTCATTTTTTCAAGCTATAACATAGATCTTTAAACTAGAGAGTAAAGTTTTTGTTGTGTTGGTTGAAAAACCTGTAATCTGCAAAGTAATCCACTGTAATATCTCTGCCAAGTTTTCTTTTGTTACCCATACTTCAGGGCAAAAGCTCCAGTCTTCCGTATTGTGACATGACAGCTACTGGCGGGGCCAACGGGAGCTTATACAATAAATACACATTATTTAGACAGTTCTATTATGCTATCCACAAAGATGAGCATCGAAAGACAAATGGCATACATCATTACAATGATTTACACTTTCCAGGAAAATCTTCAGCTGTTTCCAGCTGACGTATGGAAGACTCTTCATGCTATTCATTCATCGGAGATGCCTAATGGTTACAATAGAAACATGGGGGAAAACTTACTAAGATGGGCGTTCTATTTAAGATGGGATGTTGCCCATAGCAACCAGTCAGATTCCAGGTATTATCTTCTAGAAGGTGCTAGATAAATGAGAAGTAGAAGCTGATTGGTTGCTATGGGCAACATCCCATCTTAAATAGAACTCCCATCTTAGTAAATTTACCCCATGGAGTTTGACAGCAGGAAAGAACCAGCATGATCTATCTAGCCTACCTCTTCTAATGCCTATTTCACGGATTGCCAGTAGGCCTTTTCCAAGTAGCTCCAGCGATAAGACCAGTGGCGCAGAGAGAGGGGGGAGAGGGTACAAATTACCTGGGCCCAGGTCTAATAGAGGGGCCCAGTAGGGGCCCAGACGCCCCTCCCTCCCCCTTACCTATAAGCAGCAGATGCAACTTTTCTTCTCAGCCCAAGTGTATCTGTATTTTTTTCTAAAGTGCATGGCCATGCCTTCTCTAATTAGGCCATGCACCCTGAAAAGTAGCTGGGCCCAGCCAGGGGCATGCTCCTAAGAGTGGGTGCGTCTCATGTGCAAGACACGCCTCCAACGAGGTGCGGCCATGCCCCCATCATGCTGTGGTCACACACCCTCGAGGGGGGGGGGGGCAGGAAGTTGTTGTACCAGGGCCCATGATTTCTCTTGGCAGTCCTGGATAACACTGCTGTGTAAACCCAATTTGACCACCCTTGTGTTAGCCAGATACACTCATCAGGGATCAAGGAGTAGATTTTACTGCACAACAAAAATGATCCCATTGGTTTTAGGGAGGCCAATTCCAGGATTCCCGGGATTGGTTTGAAGATTTTAAAATTAAAATTATTTGAAAGTCTGAAATGCCTACTAAACAGGTCACCGGTGATGGACTCATAGTGGTCCCATGGAATGCAGCGGATGTGGGACTCAGCGAGAAGTGGGACATGCTCATGAGACCAAAACAAGGGGGGTAATTCAGACCTGATCGCTAGGGTGTGTTTTTTGCATCCCTGCGATCAGGTAGTCACCGCCTACTGGGGGAGGGTATGGAGTGTGCGCAGGTGTGCGTTCGCTTTTGCTGCAGAGCTGCACGCAGTCTCTGCACTGCCCAGGACTCACTCAGCCGCTGCGATGATCGGGGCCGGAGCTGACGTCAGAATCCCTCTCTCCAAACGCCGGGTCTCTCCTGCGTTTTCCCGGACACTCCTTGAAAACAGTCAGTTGCCACCCACAAATGTCCTCTTCCTGTCAATCTCCTTGTGATCGCTGGTGCGTTCGGAATTTTCGCACCATCCCGGCGCTGTCTGGCGATCCCCGCGCCTGCGCATTGCGGTGCATACGAAGCTCAGATCTGATCACAGGCTGAGAGAAAACGCAGTCTAGCGATCAAGTCTGAATCGGCCCCAAGGTCCTTAGTGATGGTGGCCACATATCACTGTGCCCACCCTGAAAATTTGGTCAAGTGTCCTTTTTGTGTTACTTACTATAATAAGACCTAAGGGAACGATTCATCACAATCCGTATCTGATCCAGATGTGAAGTGATAACATCGGCCCAATCCGCAAAGCGATTATTGATTACATTGCATGGATGTATGAACAATCACATGCAGGGACCTCTGGCCCTGCGATGTCTGTCCGCAGACATATCAGGGTTTTTTTCATGAAAAATACCTAGAGTATGTGCTGCGCGGATGATAGGTTGACAGTAATAAGGTTGACAGTCAACAGGTCAACCACTAATGGTCAACATGCATTAGGTCGACATCAGGAGTTAAAGTGGGGGGGGAATGAGGTGAAACTGAGTTCCACCACCTGAAATGGTAGGGGGAACTAGTTCCACCACCTCCATTGCCCAGCACAGTAATTCCAACAGAAAAACCTGCCCCATCATCTACATCTATAGATGATGCAGGCGGCGCTGGTGCTACTGATGAGCTGCAGACACCTTCCCCTTCCTCCATGGTACCCCTCCATCTACAGCCCACCCCTCCCGGTACTCACAGACACTGTGTCTGTAGGACAGCATTCATACCCCCCCCCCCTTCCCCTCAGGTCCAAGTGGCTTAATTTTCCAGCACGGCGCATGTTAGTAATGCTGTCACCACTGCTGAAGTGAGGAGGAGCCATGAAGAGGAGCAGGCTCTGTGCATCCTGAAGACAAGATGAGAGGGGGCTAGAGGGACAAGAGAGGTGAGGAAGCTGCTGGAGGGACACAGGCAGTGAGCTGCTGGAGCGATAGAGGTAGAGATGTGTATAAAAAGACATACTGTGGGCAATATGTGTTTAAGCGGCCATTTTGTGTAAGGGCCACTACAACTGTGGGCATTATGTGAAAGGGACACTACTGTTGTGGGAATTGTGTATAAGGGGCACTACTGTGTGGCATAACATGTATACATGGGTGTAGTAGGATTTACCGACAGCTGGACGAGCGCAAATGAGCCACTTGCAGGCTAACTGCGCTCGCCACTGTCAAAGTCGAAAAATATTGTAATGCACACACCACGTACTAACACACACACATGCCCGCTGCGCGTGCACTTGTTTCGCCGTGTGTGCACATATCCACAATTTGCGTATGATCACTCCCGCGATCCTGCGAGTGGTATGGGTATTTACGGTAGAGTTTGTGAGCGCATAGAGGGTTATCAAAACATTACATATTTAATCCAAATAGTGCATTTTGTACACATAGCTCCCCTACACCACATAAGCAAGTATCAACAGTTTAAATGATTCCAGGACTAGGGGATTCACCTTTGCATGATAGGAAGGGACAGACTAAGGTTATAAGGTGATGTCTAGTATCCAGCTGTAGGGTATTTTAAGGGTAACATTCCGGTGTTGGTTAGAGTAAGATTGCATGTTCCTACGTATAGTTATGTGCAGAAGTAGAATATAGATATAAACTGTATTTACTGTATATTATGTATGCAGCGGGAATCCAGAGGAGACCACCCACAAGAGCAGTTGGGAAAGACATCGCCCACCTTTTCAAATCAACCTATGGCCTCTCCTGTAATGTAAAGATGCATCTCTGTGTCCAATGAACAAAGGGATTACAGTGACCATTGTAATGTTTATGGAAGTTGTGTATAAAAAGCCTGTTGTTGCCTGGCCGGTCAGAAGACTCTTAACGCTATCTACCTGATGAGCGGAGGACTGGTCCAGGTTGCGCAAGCGAATATTCTCACGTATATACATTGACTGTAGCCATTATTCTGTTGTAGATTTATCTGGTTAGCCTTGTAGTGTATAACTTGTATTGTTATCCCCTTTCAAATAATCCACTGTGGTGTTAGAACCCAGCGGTTAACTACAAATCTGTCACGATCCGGGTATCTGGACGCCATTTCTTACCCATCAGATGCCTCCTAAGGCTGGCTCAGCGCTCCAGGACCGGATCCCATCTGTTATCCTAATGTTCACATTCCTGCATCCTCTCCTGTCTCTCTGAGACGCTGTCACAGTAACGCCTTATTACATCTGGCATGGCGTCTCCCGCGGCCTCCGCCGCCGTCCCTGAGCTTCTGCATGCAGAGTGTCCGAGTGGCGATTACGTCAGCCGCGGCCTCCGCTGTGTCCGCGTGGTTGGATGTGCACTTGTCAGCCTGGCGTCTCCTGTCTCCAGTGGCCGGCGCCGCCATTACTGTTTTCATTACCACATGGATTACAAACCAAACTTCCCTCCAAGTGTCTGCATGGGCGCAGCCATCTTGGATTCTGTCAGTTGATCATTTCCTCCAATCTGTTGTCAGTATTGTTAATCTGCATAATTGCCTAGCCAATCCCTTCCTTGCTGCAGGTATAAATACACTGTGCCTGAGCAAGGAAGGCGTCAGTGCTTTGGTTGTCAAACCTAGTTCCTGTTTGTCTCTCTCCTGTGATTGTCTTCCAGGTTCCAGCTCCTGTCTCAAGACTTCCACCATAGAGACCCGCACCAGCATTCCACCTGCGGTGTAGCCTGACTCTCCAATCCATTGTGGATTCATCTGTTTCCAGCTACAACATTACCTGCTTCCAGCTCAGCTTCCAGCAGAGTACAGCTTCCCTTAAAGGGCCGGTGTCCTTTCTACACTTTACCACTCTCCACCGGTATTATTATTTCTCCGCTCTCAAGTTCTACATTTCAGTTCATATTTCATTGCTCCCAAGTTCATTTATTATTTAACTGGTTCCAGCCAGTATCCACTCCGTGCCAACAACAGTCTGGTTCCAGCCAGTATCCACAGCAGCTGTTTTATCTTCAGCAACCCAGCTTTTCCTGGAACACCAGCTGGCACAATCCTGGGTTATCTCCATTGCTACAGTCGGGCCTGGTAAGGACTTTCCATCTAGAAGATCATAAGAACTATCTCACACTACCAGTGCCCTGTGGCTCCTGCCATCCTGTAGTACCCAGGAACTGTATTTATTCTTTGCTGACTTTTACGTTTTCTTTTACTGCTGCTGTGTTGCGGAGTTGTCATAATAAACATCATTGACTTTTATCCAAGTTGTCGTGGTCACGCCTTCGGGCAGTTATTATTCATGTTACTTACATGTCCAGGGGTCTGATACAACCTCCCAGGTTCCGGTACATCTCAGCCCCTACAACTGAGGCTGCCTCCTGTCAGCTCAGGCCCTCAGTTGTGACAGTAAGCACTGACCTAATGAATCCAGCCGGAGACCTGGATCAAGCGGCCAGGCCGATGCAAGAACTGGCAGCCCGACTAGAACATCAGGAGGCTGCACAGGGCCACATCATCCGCTGTCTCCAGGATCTCTCTACTCGGCTGGATGGGATTCAGACAACTCTCCGTGGATCAGGCGCGTCTGGTGCGTCAACCACAGTGACTCCAGCTATAACCCCACCCACCTTACCCATTTCTGCTCCACGTCTTCATCTTCCAACGCCAGCAAAATTTGACGGATCTCCAAGATTCTGCAGGGGATTTCTCAACCAGTGTGAGATTCAGTTTGAGCTACAACCTGGCAATTTTCTCCAAGATTCTGCAGGGGATTTCTCAACCAGTGTGAGATTCAGTTTGAGCTACAACCTGGCAATTTTCCCAGTGACCGTACAAAAATTGCCTACATTATTTCTCTTCTCAGTGGCTCAGCCCTTGATTGGGCATCACCGTTATGGGAGAGGTCCGACGCCCTGCTATCTTCCTACACTGCCTTCGTGTCAACATTCAGGCGCATCTTCGACGAGCCAGGCCGGGTAACCTCAGCTTCATCCGAGATTCTCCGTTTACGCCAGGGGTCACGTACTGTAGGACAATATCTGATACAGTTCCAGATCCTGGCATCCGAACTGGCATGGAACGACGAGGCCCTGTATGCTGCATTCTGGCATGGCTTATCTGAGCGTATTAAAGATGAGTTAGCTACCAGAGACTTACCTTCTAAGTTAGATGAGCTAATCTCACTCTGCACGAAAGATGATTTACGTTTCAGAGAGAGAGCAACTGAGCGTGGAAGATCATCTGCTCCAAAATCTTCTGCTCCTCCTCCTCGTCAACTGTCACCATCTAAAGATGAGCCCATGCAACTTGGCCGTTCCCGTTTAACTCCTGCTGAGCGCCGAAGACGTCTCTCCGAGTTTCTCTGTCTCTATTGTGCAGCTCCGTCTCACACCATTAATGCCTGTCCCAAACGTCCGGGAAACTCCAAATCCTAGCTCGCCAAGGAGAGGGCCGGCTAGGAGTAATGATCTCCTCTCCATCTCCTCAAGATTTTAATCTCCCAGTCTCGCTTCAAGTTGCTCAACGTTATCGGAACGTCATTGCCCTCCTTGATTCCGGAGCAGCTGGGAACTTTATTACCGAAGCCTATGTTAAACGGTGGTCCCTACCCACCGAGAGACTTCCTTCGTCCATTTCTTTAACTGCCGTGGATGGCAGCAAAATTTTTGATGCAGTTATTTCTTTAAGGACTCTACCAGTTCGTCTGAGAGTGGGAGTTCTTCATTCCGAACTTATTTCTTTTTTAGTGATTCCAAGAGCCACACATCCTGTGGTCCTGGGCCTTCCATGGCTCCGTCTTCACAATCCTACAATTGATTGGACGACTACGCAAATCCTGGCATGGGGTTCCTCCTGTGCTGAGACATGTTTGTTTAAAGTATTGCCTGTCTGTTCTTCCTCCCCCAGGTCGTCTGATGTTCCACCTCCTCCATATCAAGATTTCACGGATGTGTTCAGTAAAGCTTCTGCTGATATCCTTCCTCCTCATAGAGAATGGGACTGTCCGATTGATCTCGTTCCAGGGAAGGTTCCACCTCGAGGCCGAACTTATCCATTGTCTCTGCCTGAGACGCATTCTATGGAGGAATATATTAAAGAGAACCTAGCAAAGGGGTTCATTCGACCTTCTTCTTCTCCAGCCGGCGCAGGCTTCTTTTTTGTAAAAAAGAAAGATGGTGGTCTGCGGCCGTGCATCGACTACAGAGGTTTGAACGACATTACCATCAAGAACCGTTATCCTTTACCCCTGATTACTGAGCTCTTTGACAGAGTTAGCGGAGCTACCATCTTTACAAAGCTGGACTTGCGAGGTGCATACAATCTCATCCGGATCCGTGAGGGTGACGAGTGGAAGACCGCCTTTAACACCCGTGACGGACATTATGAGTACCTCGTCATGCCCTTCGGATTGAGCAATGCTCCAGCTGTCTTCCAGCATTTTGTCAATGAGATCTTCAGAGACATTCTATACCGTCATGTCGTGGTCTATCTAGACGATATCCTCATTTTTGCCAACGATTTAGAGGAACATCGTTTTTGGGTTAAAGAGGTTCTGTCCCGTCTCCGTGTCAATCATCTCTATTGCAAATTAGAAAAATGCGTCTTTGAAGTCAAGTCCATTCCGTTTCTAGGGTACATTGTGTCCGGTTCCGGACTAGAGATGGATCCTGAGAAACTACAAGCAATCCAAAATTGGCCGGTACCCTTAACCCTCAAAGGGGTCCAGAGGTTCTTAGGGTTCGCCAACTATTACCGAAAGTTTATACGAGACTTTTCCACCATTGTGGCGCCTATTACTGCTTTCACTAAGAAGGGTGCTAACCCGTCCAAGTGGTCTGAAGAAGCCATGCAAGCATTTCATCTTTTAAAACAAAGGTTCATCTCTGCGCCTGTTCTGAAACAGCCTGACATCGACTCTCCTTTCATCTTAGAGGTGGATGCCTCCTCCGTTGGAGTAGGAGCGGTGTTATCTCAGAGGGCTAAAGATGGCCATTTACACCCTTGCAGTTTCTTCTCCCGGAAGTTCTCCCCAGCTGAGCGCAACTATGCCATTGGCGACCAGGAGTTGCTAGCCATCAAGCTCGCTCTAGAAGAGTGGAGGTATCTGTTGGAGGGAGCTTCTCATTCAATCACCATACTTACAGACCACAAGAACCTTTTATACCTGAAGGGCGCACAATGTCTCAACCCTCGTCAGGCCAGATGGGCACTTTTCTTTTCCAGGTTCGACTTTAAACTCCAGTTCTGTCCGGGCTCTCAGAATCGCAAGGCCGATGCCCTTTCCCGCTCATGGGAGCAAGAAAATGAGTCAGAGTCTTCAGACAAGCATCCTATTATAAATCCGTTGGCATTCTCCACGGTAGGGATGGACTCTACGCCCCCATCAGGGAAAAGTTTTGTGAAGCCGATGCTAAGGAAGAAGCTCATGCATTGGGCCCATGCTTCCCGTTTTGCCGGACATACAGGTATCCAAAAAACCCTGGAGTTTATCTCTAGGTCCTATTGGTGGCCAACTCTGAAAAAGGACGTCTTGGAGTTTATTGCATCTTGCCCAAAGTGTGCCCAACATAAAGTATCCCGCCAGTCGCCTGCGGGGCAACTGGTTCCACTATCCGTTCCCCGTCGACCATGGACCCACTTGTCGATGGATTTCATTACAGACTTACCCATGTGCAACAAGTTCAATACCATCTGGGTGGTAGTTGACCGGTTCACCAAGATGGCACACTTCATTCCTCTCACCGGTCTTCCGTCAGCTTCCAAGTTGGCTCAAGTATTCATACAAGAGATCTTCCGACTCCACGGTCTTCCTGAAGAAATTATCTCAGATCGAGGAGTTCAATTCACAGCCAAATTCTGGCGAAGTTTATGTCAAGTCCTTCAAGTCAAGCTAAAGTTTTCCACGGCTTACCATCCTCAGACCAATGGTCAAACCGAGAGGGTGAATCAGGACTTGGAGGCCTTCCTCCGCATCTATGTGTCCTCCTCTCAAGATGACTGGGTTCAATTACTTCCCTGGGCCGAGTTCTGTCATAACAACCAGTATCATTCTTCATCTGCTTCAACACCATTCTTCACTAACTTTGGATTCCACCCTAAAGTTCCTGAGTTCCAACCGCTTCCAGCAACTTCTGTTCCCGCAGCGGATATCACCTTGCATCAGTTTGCCAATATCTGGAAGAGCGTACGATCAGCTCTGCTCAAGGCATCGTTCAGGTACAAGAAGTTTGCGGATAAGAAGCGTCGAGCAGTTCCTGCTCTCAAGGTGGGTGATCGGGTATGGTTATCCACGAAGAATTTGAGGTTAAGAGTTCCCAGTATGAAGTTTGCACCTCGCTATATCGGTCCTTTCAAGATTGAACAAGTCATCAATCCTGTTGCTTACAGACTCCAGTTGCCTCCCTTCTTAAAAATACCCAGGACATTCCATGTTTCCCTGTTGAAACCGCTGATCTTGAATCGGTTTCATTCCTCACTTCCTCCAACTCCGAAAGTCCAAACTCAACGAGGCGTTGAGTATGAAGTGGCCAAGATCCTGGACTCACGTCACCGTTACGGTCAACTACAATATCTTATTGACTGGAAGGGTTATGGTCCTGAGGAACGTTCATGGACCAATGCTTCTGATGTCCATGCTCCTGCCTTGGTCCGGAGATTCCATTCCAAGTTTCCTCAAAAGCCAAAGAAGTGTCCTGGGGCCACTCCTAAAGGGGGGGGTGCTGTCACGATCCGGGTATCTGGACGCCATTTCTTACCCATCAGATGCCTCCTAAGGCTGGCTCAGCGCTCCAGGACCGGATCCCATCTGTTATCCTAATGTTCACATTCCTGCATCCTCTCCTGTCTCTCTGAGACGCTGTCACAGTAACGCCTTATTACATCTGGCATGGCGTCTCCCGCGGCCTCCGCCGCCGTCCCTGAGCTTCTGCATGCAGAGTGTCAGAGTGGCGATTACGTCAGCCGCGGCCTCCGCTGTGTCCGCGTGGTTGGATGTGCACTTGTCAGCCTGGCGTCTCCTGTCTCCAGTGGCCGGCGCCGCCATTACTGTTTTCATTACCACATGGATTACAAACCAAACTTCCCTCCAAGTGTCTGCATGGGCGCAGCCATCTTGGATTCTGTCAGCTGATCATTTCCTCCAATCTGTTGTCAGTATTGTTAATCTGCATAATTGCCTAGCCAATCCTTTCCTTGCTGCAGGTATAAATACACTGTGCCTGAGCAAGGAAGGCGTCAGTGCTTTGGTTGTCAAACCTAGTTCCTGTTTGTCTCTCTCCTGTGATTGTCTTCCAGGTTCCAGCTCCTGTCTCAAGACTTCCACCATAGAGACCCGCACCAGCATTCCACCTGCGGTGTAGCCTGACTCTCCAATCCATTGTGGATTCATCTGTTTCCAGCTACAACATTACCTGCTTCCAGCTCAGCTTCCAGCAGAGTACAGCTTCCCTTAAAGGGCCGGTGTCCTTTCTACACTTTACCACTCTCCACCGGTATTATTATTTCTCCGCTCTCAAGTTCTACATTTCAGTTCATATTTCATTGCTCCCAAGTTCATTTATTATTTAACTGGTTCCAGCCAGTATCCACTCCGTGCCAACAACAGTCTGGTTCCAGCCAGTATCCACAGCAGCTGTTTTATCTTCAGCAACCCAGCTTTTCCTGGAACACCAGCTGGCACAATCCTGGGTTATCTCCATTGCTACAGTCGGGCCTGGTAAGGACTTTCCATCTAGAAGATCATAAGAACTATCTCACACTACCAGTGCCCTGTGGCTCCTGCCATCCTGTAGTACCCAGGAACTGTATTTATTCTTTGCTGACTTTTACGTTTTCTTTTACTGCTGCTGTGTTGCGGAGTTGTCATAATAAACATCATTGACTTTTATCCAAGTTGTCGTGGTCACGCCTTCGGGCAGTTATTATTCATGTTACTTACATGTCCAGGGGTCTGATACAACCTCCCAGGTTCCGGTACATCTCAGCCCCTACAACTGAGGCTGCCTCCCGTCAGCTCAGGCCCTCAGTTGTGACAAAATCGGTGTTGTATCCTCATTTCCCTGCTAGGGTTTAAAGTGTATTTAACTGTATAAGGTTTAAGAGTGTATTGATAAGGTGTGTACACACTGCAGGTACTTTATACCGTCAGCGCTGCGTAAGGTTTAAGGTATAACATAATTGCATTGCATTACTAACAAGGTTTAAAGTTTATTAAAGAGTGTGTGCGCGCGCTGTGCGTACTTTGTACACCCTTTGTAAGTGACATAGTGAATAAGGGGCATTATTATGTGGTGTAATATGAATCAGGGCAAGACACTGTTGACCCCAAAAGTAATTGACACCCAAAGGATTCACAGTATGTTGATGTGTCAATATGAATGAGAATTTTTTATTTTTTTTGCCATTACAAGTCTTTCTTCTATTGTGGTTGCCATAATATAAATATCTACTATCTGTTCTTTAACAGAGGGGTTTTATATTGTAGTCTATGAGTATTTCATTGGTGTATTGATATATACATTTATACTGGTTGGTGTATTATTGTATTTGTTTTTTATTGTGTAGAAATTCGAAATAAAATTCAGATTGATATCGCTTTCTTTTAAAAGTATTTTTTTATATGAGGGTTGAGTAATCCCTCTAATTTAAAAGCAGCAGACAACCAAGTGATATGCACTGAGTATTAATTGGCGCCATGTTTTTAGGCTCACGATTACCAGCAGAAATACAGTAAATGGGCAACGAGAAAATTGTTTGGTAAATTGCTGCGGTAAAGTTTTTTTTTAAGCCAGTTTAAGCAGGCAAAAAAAAAAAAAAAGCCAGGAGAAGGTGCCTGTTGATGAATAGGTCCCATATTGACGCTGGTGAATTAATGCCCACTGCAGATGCATCTTATCATTAGATTTTCACTTAACTATAGTCTTCTTCACTGCTTCTCAAATGCAGTCCTCAAGTCCGTACAGCCCGACATTGACCATACGACAGGGCCGGACTCCGATATAGTCAAGGTTGGGCTGCCTGCGCAGTCTATTTTTCCTTGTGATACCGATCCCGCAGGACCGCACATCGGCATTGCAAGTACTATACACACAGTGCGATATGCACTATATTTTGTTACGATTTTGACTATATAGTCAAAATCGAAATAAATATCTCACCGTGTGTACACAGCTTTAGGATATCTTTGCTTAGGCACAGGTGACTTAGGGCTTAATTCAGATCAGATCGCAGCAGCAAATTTGTTAGCTAATGGACAAAACCCTGTGCAGTGCAGGTGGGGCAGATATAACGTGCAGAGAGCGTTAGATTTGGGTGGGGTGAGTTCAAACTGAAATCTAATTGCAGTGTAAAAATAAAGCAGCCAGCACTTACCCTGCCCAGAAACAGTATAACTCACCCAAATCTAACTCTCTCTGCACATGTTACATCCCCCCCCCCCCCAATGCCCATGGTTTTTCCCCTCAGCTAACAAATTTGCTGCTGCAATCAGATCTGAATTAGGCCCTTAATTAGTACCACAGTCAGTTTGATTATACTATCTCTGCACAAGCAGGGATATCCCTAAAACCTGGACTGTTGGGGTGCCTTGTGGATCGCGTTTGGGAAGCACTGGTCTTCTTGTTTAAACAGTAGAACAAAACAAGTGATTTCAAGACACGCACCTCATTATTCTGACAACCAGAGGTTTCTTGTTATAGTGTATGACTAATTCTATAACAATAAATGAAATACTGCATCTCATTTTGGCGACACGTGTCATTGCTTGCTGCTACTCCATTCAGTCTCTGGGCTGATCTGCAGTAGTGACTGAATCCTTTGTCTGCAGTGTTATTGTTTGGCAGTGAGTCGTACAAAAGACTTGTTTACAGCCGCTCAGCTCCAATAGCAATACACTGCATGCAATTATATTCACTGTGGCCCTCATTCCGAGTTGTTCGCTCGGTATTTTTCATCGCATCGCAGTGAAAATCCGCTTAGTACGCATGCGCAATGTTCGCACTGCGACTGCGCCAAGTAACTTTACTATGATGAAAGTATATTTACTCACGGCTTTTTCTTCGCTCCGGCGATCGTAATGTGATTGACAGGAAATGGGTGTTACTGGGCGGAAACACGGCGTTTCAGGGGCGTGTGGCTGAAAACGCTACCGTTTCCGGAAAAAACGCAGGAGTGGCCGGAGAAACGGTGGGAGTGCCTGGGCGAACGCTGGGTGTGTTTGTGACGTCAACCAGGAACGACAAGCACTGAACTGATCGCACAGGCAGAGTAAGTCTGGAGCTACTCTGAAACTGCTAACTCGTTTGTAATCGCAATATTGCGCGTACGTCGGTCGCAATTTTAAGAAGCTAAGATTCACTCCCAGTAGGCGGCGGCTTAGCGTGTGTAACTCTGCTACATTCGCCTTGCGAGCGAACAACTCGGAATGAGGGCCAGTGTGTCATTATATGCAGGCGTTAGAACATTTTAACACAGTATAAGATGACTCTTCATGGAAAGTGAAAAAGCACTTAGCAATGGTGGTGATAAAGCAAATGGGATTAGGGGGTAATTCAGACCTGATCGTAGCAGCAAATTTGTTAGCAGTTGGGCAAAACCATGTGTACTACAGGTGGGGCAGATATAACATGTGCAGAGAGAGTTAGATTTGGGTGGGTTATTGTGTTTCTGTGCAGGGTAAATACTGGCTGCTTTACTTTTACACTGCAATTTAGATTTCAGTTTGAACACAACCCACCCAAATCTAACTCTTTCTGCACGTTATATCTGCCCCACCTGCAGTGCACATGGTGCGTCATTCCGAGTTGATCGCTAGCTGCATTTGTTCGCAGCGCAGCGATCAGGCTAAAAAATGGCAGTTCTGCGCATGCGCAACGTATGGGCACAACGAACGATGTAGTTTTGCACAGGGTCTAGCGTTGCATTTCAGTCGCACTGCTTGCCGCAGAGTGATTGACATGAAGTGGGCGTTTCTGGGTGGCAACTGACCATTTTCAGGGAGTGTGCGGAAAAACGCAGGCGTGCCAGGAAAAACGCAGGCGTGGCTGGGCGAGCGCTGGGCAGGTTTGTGACGTCAAATCCGGAACTGAATAGTCTGAAGTCATCACAAGCGCTGAGTAGGTTTTGAGCTACTCTGAAACGACACAAAAATTTTTGGTAGCCGCTCTGCGATACAACCGTTCGCACTTCTGCTAAGCTAAAATACACTCCCAGTGGGCGGCGGCATAGCGTTTGCATGGCTGCTAAAAACTGCTAGCAAGCAATCAACTCGGAATGACCACCATGGTTCTGCCCAACTGCTAACAAATTTCCTCTTACGATCAGGTCTGAATTACCCCCTTAGTTTGTGCTTCTGTTTTAGATGTTGCAGATTCGCAACTATTAATTTGCAAGTGAAAATTGTAACCAAGAAATACCAGTATCCCCAGCATTAATGGAAGCTGTGCTACTCTTGAAAAGAGGGAGGCAACCTTCACATTTGTTGCTTTTGTAACCTTTGTCATCTCCAGGTAATCTCTGCGTCCTGGCGGAACCGATGCATGTCTAGAGATGAGAGAGAATGATTGGAAGAGACCTGTGGGTGTCCAATCAGGAGTTGGATGTGATTGCGTGCTTTGTGTCCGACTCTTTGTCACTTATATATGATTACAGATGAAGTCCTACAGCGATCACTGGTCATCGTAAGCACCAGGGCTACGCTAAACAAAGTTTAAATTTAAAATGCATTTAAATATAATAAAATAAAAAGTTAAAACCAATTTTTTTTTAAATGATTGAGAGCCTGATTCAGAGAAGTACACAAAGCTGATGTTCCACGGGACTGAGCGATTATCGACACATTGCACATGTGCTACATTTGCATTACGCATGCGTCAAGGTGCAGCTGTGAACCCGCACGGAGCACGCAATGATGATTCATTCACAAAGTGATTTACAGCAAGTGATCATTTGTGGGTGTTAACATGGTGTCAACGACGATCACAGCTCACATTTTTTTATTTTTTTTTTATTAAAAGAAAAAAACCCTCTGTACTCTGAGAGTAAACATTTTTGGAGACTTTGGGCCTGACTCAGAGAAGTACGCTAATGCAGCTGCAAGTGCAATTTTCTCCTCAACGCAACTGCTAATATCAGCAAGTGAAGCTTCCGCCCAGAAATGACAAGAGACACGCACCGGACATACCGCAACTCATTCACAATTGCGTACACATACGCAGCCTATACCCAGGGAACATCGGGCTGAAGGGTAGCCCTATGGCTACGCAGAAGTCACGCAGGCGCCATGTTTTTGTAAGTTAGTACAGACTTTTTTTTTAAGAAAAAAAAAGATTTTCAGCTGTGATCGTCGATCATCATTCTGAGATCTACAGTAACAGCACATACTGAGCATTTGATAGGATCTGTCCAGTTTTGTGCTGTCATATAATTTTGCAGTGTTCTGTAAGGAAGTCATTATGGGTTAGGCTGCGGGAGGGGACAGTTAGGGTTAGGCTGCGGGAGGGGACAGTTAGGGTTAGGCTGTGGGAGGGGACAGTTAGGGTTAGGCTGTGGGAGGCGACAGTTAGGGTTAGGCTGTGGGAGGCGACAGTTAGGGTTAGGCTGTGGGAGGGGACAGTTAGGGTTAGGCTGTGGGAGGGGACAGTTAGGGTTAGGCTGTGGGAGGCGACAGTTAGGGTTAGGCTGTGGGAGGGGACAGTTAGGGTTAGGCTGTGGGAGGCGACAGTTAGGGTTAGGCTGTGGGAGGGGACAGTTAGGGTTAGGCTGCGGGAGGGGACAGTTAGGGTTAGGCTGCGGGAGGGGACAGTTAGGGTGAGGCTGCGGGAGGTGACTGTTAGTGTTAGGCTGTGGGAGGCGACAGTTAGGGTTAGGCTGTGGGAGGGGACAGTTAAGGTTAGGCTGTGGGAGGGGACAGTTAGGGTTAGGCTGCGGCAGGCGATAGGGTTAGGCTGCGGGAGGCGACAGTTAGGGTTAGGCTGTGGGAGGCGACAGTTAGGGTTAGGCTGTGGGCTGTGGGAGGCGACAGTTAGGGTTAGGCTATGGGATGGGACAGTTAGGGTTAGGCTGTGGGAGGGGACAGTTAGGGTTAGGCTGTGGGAGGGAACAGTTAGGGTTAGGCTGTGGGAGGTGACAGTTAGGGTTAGGCTGCGGGAGGGGACAATTAGGGTTAGGCTGTGGGAGGCGACAGTTAGGGTTAGGCTATGGGATGGGACAGTTAGGGTTAGGCTGTGGGAGGGGACAGTTAGGGTTAGGCTGTGAGAGGCGACAGTTAGGGTTAGGCTGTGGGAGGGGACAGTTAGGGTTAGGCTGCGGGAGGGGACAGTTAGGGTTAGGCTGCGGGAGGGGACAGTTAGGGTGAGGCTGCGGGAGGCGACAGTTAGTGTTAGGCTGTGGGAGGCGACAGTTAGGGTTAGGCTGTGGGAGGGGACAGTTAGGGTTAGGCTGCGGCAGGCGATAGGGTTAGGCTGCGGGAGGCGACAGTTAGGGTTAGGCTGTGGGAGGCGACAGTTAGGGTTAGGCTATGGGATGGGACAGTTAGGGTTAGGCTGTGGGAGGGGACAGTTAGGGTTAGGCTGTGGGAGGGGACAGTTAGGGTTAGGCTGTGGGAGGTGACAGTTAGGGTTAGGCTGCGGGAGGGGACAATTAGGGTTAGGCTGTGGGAGGCGACAGTTAGGGTTAGGCTATGGGATGGGACAGTTAGGGTTAGGCTGTGGGAGGGGACAGTTAGGGTTAGGCTGTGGGAGGGGACAGTTAGGGTTAGGCTATGGGAGGGGGCAGTTAGGGTTAGGCTATGGGAGGGGGCAGTTAGGGTTAGGCTATGGAAGGGGACAGTTAGGCTTAGGCCATGGGATGGGACAGTAAGGGTTAGGCTGCAGGAGGGGTGCGTGACAGGCTGCGTGAGGGGACAGTTAAGGTTAGGCTTTGGAAGGGGACAGTTAGGGTTAGGCTGAGGGAGGGGGCAGTTAGGGATAGGCTGCGGTAGGGGACAGTTAGGGATAGGCTGCGGGAGGGGACAGTTAGGGTTAGGCTGTGGGATGGGACAGTTAAGGTTAGGCTGCGGGATGGGACAGTTAGGGTTAGGCAGCGGGATGGGACAGTTATGGTTATACTGCGGGAGGGGACAGTTAGGGTTAGGCTGCAAGAGAGGATGGTTAGGGTTAGGTTGTGGGAGGTGACAGTTAGGCTTAGGCTGCGGGAGGGGACAGTTAGGGATAGGCTACGGGAGGGAACAGTTAGGGATAGGCTGCGGGAGGGGACAGTTAGGGATAGGCTGCGGGAGGGGACAGTTAGGGATAGGCTGCGGGAGGGGACAGTTAGGGTTTGGCTGTGGGAGGGGACAGTTAGGGTTAGGCTACGGGACGGGACAGTTAGAGTTAGGCTGTGGGAGGGAACAATTAGGGTTAGATTGCAGGAGGGGTGGGTGGCTTTTATGCTGCTGGAGGGGACAGTTAGGGTTAGGCTGCGGGAGGGGACAGTTAGGGTTTGGCTGTGGGAGGGGACAATTAGGGTTAGATTGCAGGAGTGGTGGGTGGCGGTTATGCTGCTGGAGGGGACAGTTAGGGTTAGGCTGCAAGAGAGGATGGTTAGGGTTAGGCTGTGGGAGGGGACAGTTAGGGTTAGGCTGCAGGAGGGGACAGTTAGGGTGAGGCTGTGGGATGGGACAGTTAAGGTTAGGCTATGGGAGGGGACAGTTCGGGTTAGGCTGCGGGAGGGGACAGTTAAGGTTAGGCTATGGGAGGGGACAGTTAGGGTTAGTCTGCGGGAGGGGGGGGATAGGCTGCGGGAGGGGACAGTTAGGGTTAGGCTGCAGGATGGGTGGGTGAGGGCTAGGCTGTAGGAGGGGCAGTTATGTTTAGGCTGTAGGAGGGGTGGGTTAAGGTTACAATACTTACCGAAATCTGTTGTGATTTTGAACATTGGGATTCTTCTGTCAGGATTTCCATTATGACCTCTCCCATGTCAGAACAGATAATTCTGTAGCGCACGTAGCTCCCAGGAAAACAGATTAAAAGACAAATGTACTTACAGGGTATTTCAGTGCTTCCCGCTGCTCATGAGGAAAAGATTAGGCTACCAGTGGGTTTTATGTATTGCTTTAATTAGCCAGATAAACAAATTTACATAATCTAGATAACAGGCCACACAAATAATGATATGCAAATTACAAGCAATTAGAGGCAGGAAATGCTATTTACCAGTAATAGTGCCTCCATATTCATTCATGACCTTGAGTAAGCGCCGTCTTAGCTGAGGAGCAAATAAAAATGTTTAGACCGTAGGAGGAAAACACTTTGTTAGCTGATCAGAGATGGGAGAGTTGCACAGGCTCCAGCTAGGCAGTCTCACAGGACTGAACTTTATTTAGTCATGGACAGCTATTGATTGAGGCCTCTCATGTATGAAATCTGACACTGCCCAGGTCAACAGCAAGAGGTCCAACCAGAGGCACAGTATTGAGAAGGAGTAGCTTGACATTAATGACAGAGACTTTGAAGTAGATAGACGCAGCTTAAATCTTATAATCACTCGCTGACCTTTGGCAGGTAACCTATTATACAAATTAGTCTGGGGAACAGGCAGCTGCAATATATGCACTGGTACAGGATCTTTGGGAATATAGAAACTCATGGCTGGAATTTATAATGAGGATAACTTGAATATGTAACCCTGAGGTCAAGTGCACCTCGATCATGCATGCTAATGAGCTAAGTGTGAGATGATGGCGGCCATCCTGTTGGGGTTTATTATATTATTAGTTGTAGAAGGGTTGTCCAAACCCAGGGCAAGTCTTATTAAGGAATGAATTGGGCTCCAAGGTGGGGTGGAGTTGTCTTGCATAAAATGGAGCTCCTGCTATCTCTTACACAATCCAATATAAACAAGTAGTTAGTTAGCCCATTCCAATCTGATTCAGCGCGGTCAGCGGCAGAAAAAAAATAGATACAAGTACCACCAATTACCTTCATGTCACCTTAATGCACAGGTTCTCAAACTCGGTCCCCAGGACCCCAAACACTTCATGTTTTCCAGGTCTTCTCCTCACAGAATCACAAGTGAAATAATTAGCTCCACCTGTGGATGTTTTAATATGCGTCAGTGAGTAATGACTGCAACTGTGCACCTGCTAGGTCACCTGCAAAACGCAACCTGTGTGGGGCTCTGAGGATAAAGTTTGAGAACCACTGGCTTTATGTATTGTTCTGTATATGGGGCCTAATTCAGACCTGATCGTAGATGTGCTAAATTTAGCACATCTACGATCAGTCTTCAGACATGCGGGGGGAACACCCAGCACAGAGCTAGTCCGCCCCGCATGTCAGGCCCGACACACACACACACACACACACACACACACACACACACACACACACACACACACACACACACACACAATAGCATTGCACAGTGGCAATGCTTTTGTACTTGAAGAGTAGTTTCCAGCCAGCGCAGCTCCTGCGCACTGGCAGGAGGTACTCGTCGCTGCCCTGGTCGCAGCGGCTGCATGTGTCGTTATGCAGTCGCCAAACGCACAGCAGCGATCAGGTCTGAATTAGCCCCATAGGGCCTTATTCAGGTTTGTTAGCAAACCAAAAAAGAACACTAATGGGCAAAACCATGCTGCACTGTAGGTGGGACAGATATAACATGTGCAGACAGAGTTAGATTTGGGTGGGGTGTGTTCAAACTGAAATCTAAATTGCAGTGTAAAAATAAAGCAAGCAGTTGCACAGAAACAATGGGGGTCATTCCGAGTTGTTCGCTCGCAAGCTGCTTTTAGCAGCTTTGCACACGCTAAGCCTCCGCCTACTGGGAGTGAATCTTAGCTTATCAAAATTGCGAACGAAAGATTAGCAGAATTGCGAATAGACACTTCTTAGCAGTTTCTGAGTAGCTCCACACTTACTCGGCATCTGCGATCAGTTCAGTGCTTGTCGTTCCTGGTTTGACGTCACAAACACACCCAGCGTTCGCCCAGACACTCCTCCATTTCTCCAGCCACTCCCGCGTTTTTCCCAGAAATGGTAGCGTTTTTTCGCACACACCCATAAAACGGCCTGTTTCCGCCCAGTAACACCCACTTCCTGTCAATCACATTACGATCACCAGAACGAAGAAAAAACCTCGTAATGCCGTGAGTAAAATACCTAACTGCATAGCAAATTTACTTGGCGCAGTCGCACTGCGGACATTGCGCATGCGCATTAGCGACTAATCGCTCCGTTGCGAGAAAAAAATACCAAGCGAACAACTCGAAATGACCCCCAATATACACACCCAAATCAAAATCTCTCTGCACACATTACATCTGCCCCACCTGCAGTGCAACAAGGTTTTCCCCTTTAGCGTGCTCTTTTGGTTTGCTAATAAACCTGAATAACCCCCATACACTCCTGCAGCTATCATTAAATTCATTGTTTTAACTTTTTTGCTTCCTTCTGAGACTTTTACTAAGGCTTTAACTATACTATGGGCAGTATTCAATTGATGTTGACAGTTCAGTATTCAATATGAGGCCAAATCCGACAGGTTTTGGCCGTTTTCGACAATGTCAGTCCGTCAGATTGACATTGTCAAAAACGAGACTAAAACCTGTCGGATTTGCCTGCAAATCCGACAAAACACATGGATCCGCAGCTAATCCGCCGATCCACGTTTTTTCCGACAAGTCGCAATTGCCGACAAGTTGGAAAAACAGCAGACCCATTGAATAGGTCGGATCTTGATTCGACCTAAAAAAGTCGAAACTTACGTCTTTCAGACTAGACGGCAGTTCCGACTTCAATTGAATGCTGCCCTATATAGTACCCGGGAATTGGAAACGGGTCCTTCCTGTGTGCGCCCTAGCATTGGACCCTGAGAACTGGCTTCCCGACCCGGAACTATGCCGGGCCGGGTTGCCAGGGGGGGCGGGGACCATGGCAGCATCGGGGGCGGGTACGGAGGTGGCGCTGGGAGATGAGATCATATCTGCGCCGCCTCTTCCTATGCTGTGAACGGGTACCTGGTTGCATCATCCCAGGTAACCCGTTCACACTGCACCTGACCAGGTTATAACCCAGGAATAACCCTTCTTTATTCCCAGGTCGAATTACCGGGTCAGGCGAGCCAGGATTTCTGGAGTGACCCTTTCACACCGCACAGCGACCAGTGTCGACCCAGCAATATACTGGGTTATTTGTGCGGTCTGAAAGGGGTATTACTAACTACCATAGAGGGCTGCTTATTTCCCATGCCCTTGGCTACAGCACAGTTTAGCTCTACTCATAGAAACAAATGCAATCAGAAAGCAGCTTTGTGTCACATCCATGGGCATAAAAAAAAAAAATCTGAAGGTATTACAAAGCCTGAAAAATAAAGCAATGTATTTAGTAAAAGCAATGGTCATTATTTTAATTTTCCCAATTTTGACTTGAAAATTAATTTATGCCACAGCGCAGCATTTTCAGTATTCTGAATCAGTCCTTACTGTATGCAAAATCTAGTGCTCAGAATACCGTCTAGAACAGAATATAGAAAACGGTCATCCAATCAGTTACATTGTCACAAGTCCTTCAATAATAAATAACTGAACAAACCGTTACCACCCTACTGTCCTCTTGCTGGAGAATAATCACCTGTCACCATCTTGTCACCGTGCTGGTGTAATATATGAAGGTCTGTTTTTAGCTCAAACTGATATAAGGATTATGCGGACATCACACAACTGCGCTCACACTCCAATGGATGCTTTCACGGTTTGAGACCAGAGCTAATTCAATTTGATCTAGCCTGAAAATTGGGAACTTCCTGAAATGAAAACCTTGGGCTTAAATTGCTGATGGACCTGCAAATGGTTATCACGTTTGCATTAGCTCTGTGGCGATTTTATCTCTTTACAGAAACACACACACACTTTAATGAATGGCCTACACTAATGAGGAGACTTTTGAGGGGAAAAATTGGAATAGGATAAATCTCTCATTATAACACTGCAAAGTCCAACCTGCTTACATTTAACAATATTAATAATAATTGTATTTATTTAGCAATTCTCTCAAATAGGACTCAGGCGTTTAACAGATAGTATGAATATATTACAGAGGTTTAGATTTAAAAAAAACAAAGAAACCATGAACATAATGAAGATAATACAAAACTGTGGCAGCCATTTTGCATCATCATTTGCAGGGATTATTCCTCCTGCCAACGAAGGTTAGCCATTATAGGTGCACAACATAGGAGGACACTTGGCAGAATGGGCAATGCCTGGACTTGATGACAGATAATAGGGGATATTAAAAAAAAAATTACTAGGTGATATCCTTGCAAACTCATCAGACCTATGCATTGTTTATTCTATAAAATTGAGTATGAGGTGAGGCAGCCATGTTGGTCACATGCTATCATGTGACCGACGCTGGAATCCCGGCACCACTCAGGAACCCGGCACATGAATCACCAACATCCTGAAGGATTAGGGCCCACCGGGGGTGGGGGTGGGGTAGGATTAGGCACCAGGGAGGTGGTTAGTATTAGTAGCCCCCTCCCCCCAACATGAGGGTTAGCCTTAGCCGACAGGAGGGTACAAATACCCACCCCATCCGATCGGGATCTTTGGTGTCAGGATGCCGAGGTCGGTTATATGACCTCAGGTATCCTGACCGCCGGCATTTAGTATGTATTCTGGTCACACATTGGTTACAATGTGCGAGAGGCAATACATGGAGAGAAGACATACAGGGATATAATGATCAGTGACTCGCAGGACACCCACTGTAGAAATAGTTCAATGGGTTGTTCATTAGCATTAATTGAGTTTCAGAGGAATGTCTCCACTGCATGTGCCACAGTGGTGTCTTGTCACTATTATTATGTTGTTCAAAGTAGGCCTAGAAATGTGCTACCCTGCAACTGGGAGATACAAAGTGTGTCCTGCTGAGATGCTCAAGGACTTGTGTAAGGAGAAGATGGCTGTGCACCCTCACAAAAAGCATGTTACACCCCTGTAAATACACCCTAGTCCACCCATCTCGTAGTGCAAAAATGCTGTTTTACATATTGGTGCAACACTCATGTGCTTAACCCATTCTCACCAGAGAACATCCCGAATCTTCCTGACTACTCCAGGTAGCCAGTGCTACAGTTCACAAGCACAAACGTCACCATTTGGTCCAAATCCACACATCTTCCTATGCTGGGTATCCGTTTGGATGGTCGACCATGTCATGGTCGACAGTCATTAGGTCGACATTGACATGGTCGACATGGACACATGGTCGACACATGAAAAGGTCGACATGAGTTTTCCACATTTTTTTTCTTTTGTGGAACTTTTCCATACTTTATGATCCATGTGGACTACGATTGGGAACGGTAATCTGTGCCGAGCGCAGTGAGGCACCTTGCCCGAAGCATGGCGAGCGAAGCGAGCCATGCTAGGGGATGCGGTTCACTAATTGGCGTTCCCCGTCACTTTACGCAAAAAACGACACCCAAAAAAGTAAAAAAACTCGTGTCGACCTTTTCATATGTCAACCTTTTGTCCATGTCGACCATGCCAATGTCGACCAACAGTGGTCGACCTAATGACTGTCGACCATAACATGGTCGACCATTCATACCGGAACCCCTGTACTGTTGAGTGTAACTATGGTTTTTATAATTTGTAAATAACCCTTAATGACAAATCTCATTACAAGAAAAAATAATGAATTATATTAATAATAATTAAAAAAAAATCTTTTAAGTGCAGCCATCTCTCACAACGTGGAAGCGGCCACATTACATTGGTTTCAGTTCAATCCATGTCCATAACGAGTGGGGTGCAACTGGATTCACCACCCAGGGTACAAAGCAGATGGGGCAGTGCAGTTGTTGTTGGGAGGTTTCGGTTTAGGCTGCGGGGAAGGGGGTTAGGTTTAGGCACCACCGAGAAGGTTAGGCTGTGGGAGGGTTAGGCTGTTGGTAGTTAGGTTTAGGCTGCAGGAAGGGAGGTTAGGGAGACATTGGGGATATGTGTGTACTTGCCCGGAGGGCATCTGCCTACCGGGCTGGTGCCTCCAGAGCTTCTTGGGAGGCGGGTAGAGAATGTGAATTACACCCAATCACAGCGGCCATGCAGCATTCTCTACCTGCCTCCCGATTGCCTGTCTGCTTGTTGACTGGTGGATGGCTGGAGCTATCCACCAATCAGAGTGCAGTATTCTCTACTGGCCTCCAGCTTGACCACGAATGGCTGTCAGCATGCTGATTGGTGGATGGTTGGAGCTATCCAGCAATCAGTGCTGACAGCCATTGACGGTACTGAAGCATGTGAAAAGACAACAGAAGGGGCAAGTTATGATTGATTTAGTCCCATGAATGAATGGATAGGGGCCCCAATGCATGGCTTTGCCCAAGGCCTTTAATGCTGTTAAGATGGCCCTGCGCATGATTTGTGGAGTGAACCAATAATCATGAATTCACGCTATCACTATAGCAGCCACAGGAACATGCCATCTCTGGTTCCCAGTGAACTGTTGGACTGCCTGCTAATAGCACTGAATCGGCCCAGAAATTCCGCTGTGTACAGGCAACTCTTGCAGTTCAAGCAGTCAGCTCCTATTCCTCATGTGGATTCCTCAATAAATTCTGTTTTGTAAATACATTTCAAGGGCGGTTAACTGAGTATATTACAGAACTGCAAAGTGATATATATAAAGACGGAATGAGAACTGTGTGCATGGAAAATTTCAATCTCACATAAAACACAGAGGAATTCCAGGGGAATAGGATGAGTTGAAAAGGGCGGATATCATTTCAAAGTTCTTGGAAAAGTGATCGGCCTTGCTGTGTGTAATGACAAACATTCCGCAGTCTTGGTGCTGAGTGATAATGTCTCATCTGCACTCTAACCAATTCCAGTTGTAAAAGTTGCTGACTCGCTGATAATGCAAAAATGATTTACAAGCTGTGTATTTGGGTAGCAGACAATAGGAGGATAGGTTATTCCACACACAGTGCTATTTGTACAGTTCTGCTGCTGAATATCTGAATATGAATACATTCGGATTGCCCTGCTGAGGTGCAAATGAAATATTATTCATCTTCCAATAATACATTTGCTTTTATTGACTATCTTTTGTTAGATCAGTAAAAGCTTATCGCTGAATAGTACTAGTTTGCATATTGCCCCTCACATGGCAAAACTGATTCACCTAAAATGGGCAAAAGGAGCTTTCTTTAATGGTAGTGCAAGAAAGTGAGCTAAAAGCGAAAGCTACTTCTAACCACCAGCAGGAAAGGGTGTGGTATGAGTTGCCGGCGGCCGGGTCCCCGGCGGCCAGCATACCGGCGCCTGCTTGCCGATAGCGGGGCGAGCGCAAATGAGCTACGTGCACCACGCTATTTATTCTCCCTCCAGGGGGGTCGTGGACCCCCAAGAGAGAGAAAAGGTGTCGGTATGCCGGTTGTCGGGATTCTGGCACCGGTATACTGTGCGCCGGGAGCCCAACAGTCGGTATATTGAATACCACCCGTAGGAAATACTTCAGCATTAATATACCGTTCTGTGGGCCTAATTCAGACCTGATCGTAGCAGCAAATTTGTTAGCAGTTTGGCAAAACCATGTGCACTGCAGGGGAGGCAGATGTAACATGTGCAGAGAGAGTTAGATTTGGGTGGGTTATATTGTTTCTGTGCAGGGCAAATACTGGCTGCTTTATTTTTACACTGCAATTTACATTTCAGATTGAACACACCCCACCCAAATCTAACTCTCTCTGCACATGTTATATCTGCCCCACCAGCAGTGCACATGGGGGGTCATCCCGACCTGGTCACACGCAGGCTATTTTTTGCACTGCTGTGACCAGGTAATCGCCGTCTACAGGGGAGGGGGTTAGGCTGTGCAAAAAGTTTGTGCAGTCTCTGCACAGCTCAGGACTTACTCACCCGCTGTGATGATCCGGCTTGGAGCTGAAGACAGGAACCCTCCTCTACAACAGCTGGGCACGCCTGCGTTTTTCCGGACTCTCCTCGAAAACTGTGAGTTGCCACCCAGGTCCGCCTTCCGCTGCGAATGGCTTCTACGTAAGGTCCGTTGTTCCGTGGCGCCGGCCATCGCCGGCATATTGCCGCCCGCGCGCATGCGCAGTTCAAACCTGTTCGCACGGCTGCGAGAAATTACAGCGTGCGAACGGGTCGGAATGGCCCCCATGGTTTTGCCAATCTGCTAACAAATTTCCTGCTACGATCAGGTCTGAATTAGGCCCTACATCAGAAGCAGCCAAATTCTACGAACAGGTTTTCATAATAAAATCTGCACTTTAAAATAATGCTTTTTGTCTTTATTATTATGTGTTTATAGTTGAGATGTGCGGTTATGGAAAATCCGACCCCGAGTCCAGTTCGGAATTCGGATTTTATATCCGAGTCTCATGTTTTGCATTGCAAAATTGACATGATTTTAGCTGTTCAATTATTGATTTTATTATCGATTTTTTAAAAACAAACAAACCAGAAACTGAATCTGAACCAAAACACTTGAGGGTGGTTTTGCTAACACCTGAATTAGAACCACACCAATTCCAAAACACGGGGTCTGTGCACAACTCTAGTTTAAATGGTTGGGTACGATATTCCAGCAGTCAAGATGTTGGCAGCGGAATGCCGATGGTCACAATCCAGACAAATTTTGGCGAGTATTCTAACCCTAACCCACCCCTCCCACAGTCTAACCATAACCATCCCCTCTGGCAGCCTAACCTTTACCGTCCCCCTTTAGTGCCTTACCCTAAACCTTACCCTAATACCTCAGGCATCCATCGGAATTGTGACGGTTGAGATTCCGCTGCTGGGATTGTGACCATCAGGATCTTAATTACTGAGACATCCCGTATTTATTATTATGGGGTATATTCAATTCCTGTTGGAAACTGCCATCTTGTCAGAAAGACGGCAGTTTCAGACTGTTTTAGGTCAGAAGGGGTTCTGACCTAATCAATGCCGGCTCTTTTTTTCCGACAAGTCGGGAATTCCCGACTTGTCGGAAAACACATGGATTGTCGGAATCCACGTATCTTGTCAGAAGCGCGGCCAAACCCGACAGGTTTTAACCCCGTTTCCAACAATGTCAATCCGACTTGTCGAAAAAGTCGGGTTGCCATTGTCGGAACAGCCAAAACGAGTCGAGTTTGGCCGAGGCATTGAATACTGACCTGTCGGATCCTTTCCGTCAGAAAGGATCCATCAGGAATTGAATATACCCTTATGTGTTCATTAAATTTGTAGTAATAATATGATAACCCACCAAGGCAAACCACTTTGAAAAACAGACAACATACAGCATCAAGTAAGGGGGACCTTTGTGTTTATTGGTGCCAGGACATGGGAGATTTGTGCATCATAAACCACCCATCTCTTGGATATCCTAATGTTTTCTGCAATATTACCAGAAAATAACTATTGAGGGGGCAGATTGATTGATAGAGCGGACTTCCTTCTTTCATCTGCAGGTGCCCCCAAGTGATTATGTACCAGGTGACATCATGCACATTAACTAACCTTACCCATCTATCAGCTGTACTTGTATTTCTGCATTGCTGATGGATATTGTCTGGTGATCACACAATGACCAAGGGTCTCAAACTCGGTCCTTAGGACTCCAAACAATGCATGTTTTCCAGGTCACCTCACAGAATAATTAGCTCCACCTGTGGATCTTTTAAAATGTGTCAGTGAGTAATCACTACACACGTGCATCTCATGTGAGACCTGGAAAACGTGAACCGTTTGGGGTTCTGATGACCGAGTTTGAGAACCACTGGACTACACCATTTGAAAAAAGAGGACTCTACCTGAAGGATGATATCACCAAGTCCCATCTCTAAGGTTTGTCTCCACCCCCATTTGAACATCTACAGTGCTTAGGACAAGTCCTACATGTCCTTAGCAACATAAATTATTTATTGATAATGTGCTTTTCATTTCTAGCCAGTCAAGATGTATACAGTGCCTTACTAAATTATTCACCCCCCCCCCCCCCCCCCCCTTCCCCAATTGCATTTTTCATGTTTTGTTGCTTCACACAACCTGGAATTAAAATGGATTGTTTGAAGGTTTAGACAGATAGCCTAGCACCTGCAGCTGTGGAGTGAGCACACTGAGGTAAGACTCCTACATTTGTTTACTATGGCAGTCAATATTGGTTGGATTCTCTGGGGCGCGGGGCGCGCTGGACCTGCCGCGGCATCGCAATCTAACATTTATTTCAATACACTATGGAAGCTATAGTTTGTTTTATATATATGTAACAATTTCACGTCATTTTCTTTCACTCATCACATCACTCACATATGCAGCAGTAGCTGCTCTTACCTATTTAACCCTTTATTTGTATCACCTATGCAGTGCCCTGGGGTTGCCTGGCTGGGTGGCTCTGGGGTGTCCTGCCCCCCAGACCTGAACCCTTGTAGTTAGTGTTAGGGACTTACCCAATGGAAGGCTTACCTTGGGTAAGCTCATTACCCTGGCCAGGATTATGCTAAATGCCTCTGGTTATTACAGGTTGAGCTAGTGTGAGATAGTGCACCTGCACCTTTTCCCCCTTGTATACTGCATTAAGTCTCAAGCAGAGTAGCACCTCATTATCTCATTATTTAATTATGGTGTGCAAACTAGGGCCCCCTTCCCTTTGTTTGAAGGTTTGCATAATTTCAATCACAGAACATGACTACAACTTTGAAGATGTTTTTTTTTTATTGTGAAGCAAACAACAAATAGGACAAAGTAACAGAAAACTTTAGCGTGCATAACTATTCATCCCCCTAAAGTCAGTACTTTGTACAGCTGCAAGTCGCTTTGGATAAGTCTCTATGAGCTTGCCACATCTTGCCACTGGGATTTTTGCCCATTCCTCAAGGCAAAATTGCTCAAGCTTCTTCATGTTGGATGGTTTCCGCTTGTGAACAACAATCTTCAAGTCTGACCACAGATTCTCAATTGGATTGAGATCTGGGCTTTAACTAGGCCATTCCAATACATTTAAATGTTTCCCCTTAAACCACTCGAGTGTTGCTTTAGCAGTATGCTTCGGGTCATTGTCCTGCTGGAAGGTGAACCTTCGTCCCAGTCTCAAATCACAGGCAGACTGAAACAGGTTTTGCTCAAGAATAGTCCTGTATTTAGCACCATCCATCTTTCTCTCGACTCGAAACAGTTTCCCAGTCCCTGCTGCTGAAAAACATCCCCACAGCATGATGCTGCCACCACCATGTTTCACTGTGGGGAGTCGTCCACATACCTTTTGGCAAACTCAAAACCTGCCTTATTATTGTTAACACTAAGTAATGGCTTTTTTTTCTGGCCACTTTTCCATAAAGCCCAGCTCTCTGGAGTGTATGACTTATTGTGGTCACATGCACAGATACACCAGTCTGCTGTGGAACTCTGCAGCTCCTTCAGGGTTACCATTGGTCTCTGTGCTGTCTCTCTGATTAATACCCTCCTTGCCCGGTCTGTGAGTTTTGGTGTCCGACCCTCTCTTGGCAGGTTTGTTGTGGTACCATGTTCTTTCCATTTGAAGATGATGGATTTGATGGTACTCCGGGGGATCATCAAAGATTTGGATATTTTTTTATAACCTAACCCTGACTTGTACTTCTCAACAAGTTTGTCCCTGACTTGTTTGGAGAGCTCCTTGGTCTTCATGGTGTGATGCCTCTTGCTTTCAGAGAAGGTGTGCTTATACTGACCTTTCAGAGAAGGTGTGCTTATACTGACAGATCATGTGACACTTAAATTGCACACAGGTGGACTTCATTTCACTAATTATGTGACTTCTGAAGGTAATTGGTTGCACCAGAACTTTTGAGGGGCTTCATAGCAAATTATTATTTATAAAAATTATTTTTTATGTAAATTTTTTCTCAGTTCACTTCACCAACTAAAGGCCAGTACTCACGGCCCGATGCTGGAGAGATGTGTGCTGAGTGAACCGCTCAGCACACATCTCTCCCGGCGCTCAGCACAGCGCGATCTGTGCTGAGCGTGCGGGGGGAGATGGGGGGGCCGCTCACTTCACCCAGCGGGTGAAGTGAGCGACCCGCTAGATTGGCCTGCATGCAGGCCAATCTAGCAGCAGCGATAGCGATGCGTGGGGCTGCGCATCGCTATCGCTGTTAGGGCTACACACGGAGCGATCTTGCTGAAAATCTAAGCAATCTAGTCAGATTGCTTAGATTATCGCTCCGTGTGTACCCCCCTTTAGACTATTTTGTGCAGATCCATCACAAAAAATTCAGATAAAAATAAATAAAATTAAATTACAGGTTGTAATGTAACAAAATAGATAAAAAGCCAAGGGGGGTGAATACTTTAGCAAGGCAGGTATAGATTTCCAGAAATATAGAATATCACCGAGTTGTCTCCAGGCGCTTGATTACAATTTTTGAGGATGCTCCTAAATAATCCGTTCAACATCAATTCTTGCCCTCAATCAAAGAAATAAGGTACAAAATAGTGTAATACTGTTAACTTCTGAACAAATAGATCTGTGTATACAGGTAAACTCCGTACCAGATGGTAGTGTCTAAATAATAGACAATATGCGTAGTGGAAGAGAGAGGATGTGAATTTCATCAAGTAGTCCCCAGTATTTCATCCGCACATCACTCCATTCGAAAGATTCATATGACATCACTCCATTCGAAAGATTCATCCCAATGACCACCAGCCTGGGCTGGTGGTCATTGGGAGTCTGGAAAGGACCCATAGGAGGACTTGCGAGGTGCTGGGGACACCTGGTTTTGATTTTCTATCTGCCTTGTGATTTCTATCTTATGAATCTTTCGAATGGAGTGATGTGCGGATGAAATACTGGGGACTACTTGATGAAATTCACATCCTCTCTCTTCCACTACGCATATTGTCTATTATTTAGACACTACCATCTGGTACGGAGTTTACCTGTATACACAGATCTATTTGTTCAGAAGTTAACAGTATTACACTATTTTGTACCTTATTTCTTTGATTGAGGGCAAGAATTGATGTTGAACGGATTATTTAGGAGCATCCTCAAAAATTGTAATCAAGCGCCTGGAGACAACTCGGTGATATTCTATATTTCTATATTGTTTGTGGTGTGAGGTGACACCTTTTTTCACTGGGTAATCTATGGGCAGCTTTTAGCGCACCATACGTCTGCATTGATTGGTTTTAGGTATAGATTTCCACACTAGGCGTGAAACGCTTATATTGTTTGCACAATAAAAGAGACACACTTCTGTGCCAAAATTTAAAACCATATATTAAATCAAAATATATGTTGAGAATCCTTGTTTTACATGAAAATGAGGCTCCCACAAGATCAGAAATAGATATCTAACAATTACTAGAGCAAATCTCTAATTGCATTGTGATAATCCTGTCTCACTGTTAATAGCCTTGAGGGGTATTACACATGACGAAGAAGATGGATTTAACGCCCTTAAAAATATGTCATATCTCTTCCCACCATTAGTTTGGGAGAAAACAAAGTACAATACCTTAGTATAATAGTAACAATGATACAGGAGACAGCATACATTTTGTTTTCTCTTTCTCTGAGGTAATCTGAGCCCTCATTTAATCAATAACTTACCTGCTTTTGTTACGGTTTCGACCAATTTATCTTTTATAAACAAGGACACAAGGACTATCATCTTTCTTGGCCTCTTTTTCGGGCAATATTACCATAAATTACTGGATTAATTTGCTATTATTCTAACACCATTCCTTCCAGATGCATCACTTGAGACTAAATACTCCTGTTACTCTTCCCGCTCCAAGGGATATATTTACTAAAGGCTGATTTTCATCTAATAAAAAACAAAAAATACAATAAAAATTTATCTAAATAGATGTAGTACTTTCAGGATTAAAACACACATTTACTAAAACTTAAAAAAGAATATAAGAAATCATTTGGCCCTGAAATGAATGCCCACATGTCCCTTTTTACTCATTTACTGTACTACTATAATTCTATAATCCAAAAACGTAAATTGCTACTGTATATATATACACATACACACACACACACACACACACACACACACACACACACACACACACACACACAGTCTGTCCGGAAAGAAATGAGACTACATCCGTGAAGAATTTTTCATTGAACTTTCAGATACATAGGGTTATTAATCTTCGAAGTGTGACCCTTGAGCATCGATACACCGTTGCCAGCGTGTCTGCCAAGCTCGGTAAACCTCCTGGAAGGCATTAACCGGAACATCCTTGAGTGCCCTTGTCACGGCCGCTTCCACTTTGTTCATGGTCTGAAAACAGTGTCCTTTCAGGCCGCGTTTGATCCGGGGGAACAAAAGAAGTCAGCTGGGAACAGATCTGGACTGTAGGGTGGTTGAGGCAGCTTTGTCACGTTGTACTTGGCCAAAAACTCCCTCACTTGCAGCAATGTGTGACTTGGCGCATTATCTTGATGGAGGACCCAGGCAGTGGCAAATGTCCTTGCGGACACGGAGGACCCTGTTTCTCAACCGATTGAGCACTCCAATGTAAAATGCACCGTTGACAGTTTGGCCGGTAGGTAGAATTTCCTTGTGGACCACATCCTTTGAGTTGAAAGAGACAATGAGCATGGATTTGGTCTTTGATTTGCTCATTTGGCCCTTTTTGGGGCGAGGTGACGATGGTGTGTGCCACTCTGCGCTTTGCCTTTTGGTCTCCAGGTCATACTCAAAGATCCAAGTTTTGTCACCTGTTATCACTGTCAAAAAAATGAGGCTCACTTTGCACACACTCCAAAAGTTTGCGGGAAATTGCCACAAGCTTGTCTTTTTGATCATGAGTATAGATAGATAGCAAGAGGTCCAACCAGTCGCAGGGGCAGATTGGTATGCGGGGATGGCGGGACAGTTTGTCAGTGGGCTGGAGCGTCCGTCCTCTCCGTGGTGGTCGTGCCATGCCCCCCCACTACAACAGCAGGCCGTTTCATACAACGCCAGGCCGCTTCATCTTTTCTAATTACAGCTGCTGCCGCAGCGCAGGCTGGACTCGCTGGAGCCGCAGCTATGAAGCTGCTGGGTGCCACCCACTATGCAAATTACACAGCCGCAGCCAGCGCAGAGAGAGGTCAGGCATCACACATATCCAAGCCGGCGGCCTCTCACTGCACTGGCTATGACTATGGGCGGATCCAGCAGCTCACCAGCGCCATTTTCCCTCTGCAGTGGACACAGATGCTGACAGGGATGCGCAGCTACTCCGGAGAGACTAAAGATAACCTCAGCGGTACCAGGGGGTCATAGCAGGGGGGGCGCTTACTAGTGTACTAAGTCCCCAATCTGGGTACTTAGTCTGCGACCCGGCTAAGCTTGGCATTAGCAGTAAGGGCGCTGTGTGCTGGCTCCATACTATCTCTGTGTCTCCCTGGAAGGGCTCTTTGTGGGTTAATTGTGCTTTTGACCTGTTTGTGTGTGTGTGTGTGTGTGTGTGTGTGTGTGTGCTGTCACTGTCACAGTATGTCAGACAAAGAGTGTGTTTCTTATAAAGCACAGTGTTCCTCTTCTCCAGGGGGTTCACTACAGTGTACTTAATGCAGTACACCCTCCCAGGCTAGCGGGGCAGAACCAGCTTGGCTGGATTCCATTAGGGGAATGATCTCCAATATTTCCACTAAATTGTCCCGCAATGAGAAAGAGACACAATACTTAAGACAATCGATGACTGAGTTTATGAACAGAGACTCAGTACCCAAACCAGCGTCTCAGTCCCCTGCCATTTGTCTGCAAAAACGTCCTTTGGCCCATATCCTGCAGTCTGACTCTGATGATGAAGGGTCAGACATGGAGGAGGGGGAGGTGGATGCAGAGGTAGGGGAGGCTACTCTGTCAGAGGCTCTTATAGAAGCTATTAGAGAGGTTCTGCATATCCCTGATAAGGTAACAGAGGAGACGGAGGAATCTTATTTTAATGTAAAAAAGAAATCCTCAGCCACTTTTCCTGTGTCAAAGGAACTAAATACCCTGTTTGAAGAACCATAGGTTAATCCTGATAGGAAATTTAAAATCCCTAAAAGGTTGATATCATCTTTTCCCTTTCCTCTTGAGGATAGAAAAAAATGGGAAAATCCACCGATAGTGGATGCATCAGTATCCAGGCTGTCACGGAAAATTGTATTGCATGTCTCTGGTGCAGCCTCCCTAAAAGACACAGCTGATCGTAGAATTGAGAATACACTGAAATCTTTGTATACAGCTGCTGGGGTGGCACAGAGACCCACTATAGCATGTGGGTAGATTACTAAGGCCATGGCAAAATGGTCGGGTAACCTAATTGAGGGTTTAGGTATCTTGCCTAAGGGGGAGATTATTTTACTCCTGCAACATATACAGGACTCTGCAAATTTTATGGTGGAAGCCATAAAAGAAATAGGCTTGCTTAATGCACGCACCGCTATGGCAGTGTCTGCACGCAGAGGTTTATGGCTACGCCAGTGGACTGCCGACGCAGACTCCAGGAAAAGCGTGGAAGGCCTACCCTTCACAGGAGAGGCCTTATTTGGAGATGAACTAGACAACTGAATCTCCAAAGCTACTGCGGGTAAGTCCACATATCTTCCTTCTGCAGCTTCCCCAGCAAGGAAGGCTTACTCAGGACCTAATCTACAGTCCTTTAGGACTGCCAAGTTCAAGGGCAAAACCAGAGGTTCTTCTACAGCCACCAGAGGCGCTAGAGGTAAACCACGAAAACCAGCAACTGCAGGTTCACAGGAACAGAACTCAAGTTCTGCTTCCTCAAAGCCATCAGCATGATGGTGGACCGCAATGCCTGAAAGAGCCCGACTAAAATTTTTCAGTCACATCTGGACAACATCATGCTAGGATCCCTGGGTCATAGATCTTATTTCCCAGGGCTACAGACTGGAGTTTCAGGAGCTCCCACCTCACAGATTCTTCAAATCAGGCTTAACAGTTTCACAGGAAGCAAATATAACCTTACAGGATGCCATTCAAAAACTGGTACAGACTCAGGTCACTGTTTCAGTTCCACCTCACCTGCAAAACAGGGGATATTATTCCAACCTGTTTGTAGTACCGAAACCGGACGGTTCGGTAAGGCCCATTTTGAACCTCGTCGTTGAACCCGTACTTACGAGTGTTTAAATTCAAGATGGAGTCTCTGCGAGCGGTGATCTCAGGTCTGGAGTGTCTCTGGATATCAAGGATGCGTACCTTCATTTTCCGATCTGGCCGCCTCATCAGACTTATCTACGGTTTGCACTGCAGGACTGTCACTACCAGTTCCAGGCCCTGCCATTTGGTCTCTCTATGGCACCGAGAGTGTTCACCAAGGTGATGGCAGATATGATGTTTCTACTCCGCAAAACAGGGAGTGAACATAATTCCATAACTGGAAGATCTTCTGATAAAGGCACCATTCAGGGAGCAGTTGATGGACAGTATTCGCCTCTCAACCACACTACTCCTGGATCACAGGTGGATTCTGAACTTACCAAAATATCACCTGGAACCGACGCAGAGACTTTCCTTTCTGGCAATGATACTGGACACGAAATCTCAGAGAGTGTTCTTTCCTGTCGAGAAGGCTATGGAAATCCAGTCGATGGTTCGGGCTGTCCTGAAGCCAACCCAGATCTCGGTGCATCTGTGCATTCGCCTTCTGGTGAATATGGTGGCCTCTTACGAGGCGCTTCGGTACGGAAGGTGTCATGCGAAGCCCTTCCAACTAGATCTATTGTACAAATGGTCAGGATCACATCTTCACATGCACCAAAGGATCTGTTTGTCGCCAAGAGCAAGGATCTCCCTTCTGTGGTGTCTACAGACTTCTCACCTCATCGAGGGTCGGAGGTTCGGGATTCAGAATTGGATTCTGCTAACCACGGATGTAAGCCTCAGAGGTTGGGGAGCAGTCACCCAGGGGGTGCAGTTTCAAGGAAAATGGTCAAGTCAGGAAGTCGTCCTCCCAATAAACATCCTGGAACTCAGGGCTATCTACAACGCCCTTCTGCAGGCCTCACCCCTACTTCGGAATCAGGCCATTCAAGTCCAGTCGGACAATGTAACGGCGGTAACGTACATAAACCGACAGGGTGGAACAAAAACAGAGAAGCAATGTCAGAGGTGTCAAAAATTCTCCTCTGGGTGGAAAACACGGCATTGTCGGCAGTCTTCATTCCGGGAGTAGACAACTGGGAAGCAGACTTTCTCAGCAGACATGACCTGCACCCGGAAGTGTTCAGGTGCTTGACACGTCGGTGGGGATATCCACAAATCGCCATGATGGCCTCTCGTCTCAACAAGAAGCTCAAGCTGTATTGTTCCAGGTCGAGAGACCCACAATCAGTGGCGGTAGATGCTCTGACAACTCCGTGGGTCTACCAGATGGTGTACGTGTTTCCTCCACTTCCTCTGATCCCATGAATTCTATAAAGAATAAGAAGGGAAAAGGTTCTAGCAATACTCATTGCTCTGGACTGGCCAAGAAGGGCCTGGTACATGGACCTTCTGGAGATGCTCCTCGAAGATCCGTGGCCTCTGCCTCTTTGCGAGGATCTTCTGCAACAGGGCCCGTTCATCTATCAAGACTTACCGCGGCTACGTTTAATGGCATGGAGGTTGAACAGCTGATCCTAACCAGGAGAGGGATTCCTGAAAAGGTCATCCTGACTATGATCCAAGCTAGGAAAGGGGTAACATCTAAACATTACCACCGTATCTGGAAGAAATATGTCTCTTGGTGTGAGAGCAGATAATTCTCTGCTGTAGAATTCTATCTGGGACGTCTCCTGCTTTTTCTGCAGTCGGGAGTGGATGTGGGCCTACGCCTAGGCTCCATTAAAGTTCAGATTTCGGCCTTGTATATT
This sequence comes from Pseudophryne corroboree, assembly GCF_028390025.1. NCBI lineage: Eukaryota > Metazoa > Chordata > Amphibia > Anura > Myobatrachidae > Pseudophryne > Pseudophryne corroboree. The sequence goes on from NC_086455.1 coordinate 41,475,983, forward strand.
TTCTTTCAGAAACAATTGGCTTCTCTCCCTGAGGTCCATACGTTCTTGAAAGGTGTTCTACACATCCAACCTCCCTTTGTGCCTCCCACTGCACCTTGGGATCTCAATTTGATGCTGCAGTTTCCCCAATCGGACTGGTTTTAACCGTTACAGGAGGTTGACGTAAAATACCTTACGTGGAAGACCGTCACACTATTGGCCTTGGCCTCAGCGAGACGTGTGTCAGAACTAGGGGCATTGTCTCACAAAAGTCCCTACTTAATTTTCCATGAAGACAGAGCTGAACTCAGAATTCGTCAGCAATTTCTTCCTAAGGTGGTGTCCGCTTTTCACATCAACCAACCAATTGTGGTTCCGGCTGTGGCGGACACCTCTGCTACTTCAAAGTCTTTGGATGTTGTGAGGGCTTTGAAGGTGTATGTAAAGAGAAGAGCTCGTCACAGAAAATCCGACTTGCTGTTCATTCTCTAAGCTCACGATGCAGCATGCTTATTCCATTGCAGGATTGCCTGTTCCATAATCTGTACAGGCTCACTCTACTAGGTCGGTGGGTTCGTCTTGGGTGGCTGCCCGGGGTGTCTCGGCTTTACAGCTCTGCTGAGCAGCTACTTGGTCAGGTTTGTACACGTTTGCAAAGTTCTACAAGTTTGATACTTTGGCCTCTGAGGACCTTCAGTTTGGTCAATCAGTACTGCAGGAACCTCAGCACTCTCCCACTTTGGCCTCTGATGATCTGAAGTTCAGTCAATCAGTTCTGCAGGAGCCTAGTTTATGTGAATATACAGCGGGGAGCCCTGAGGTACCAGAACTGGGCCAGACTGCCATAGAGTTCTATAAAGCCTGAGTTGCAGATTCATTTTGTGCAACACTATTTGGAATATACGAAATCATAGATTTGATAGATGCTAACCACTCAGGCTCCTTGCTGATATCTGTGCTAAACCAGTGCAATCCTGATTACATGGAATGGGATCATCCTGGACATAGCTTAATGAAGACCACAGACACTCCACACACACACAGGGGAGGACAGACAGAGCTTCACCCCAAGAATGGCAAGAGTGACACAGAGATTGGAGCCAACCCACACACAGCGCTTTTAATGTAAAGGGAGACCCCTACTAGCGCTGACTGTGCACCTTAATAGGTTACACAGTCTTAATGCAGCCTCCCCCCCCCCACCTTCCTTCTACAACCCCCTGGTACCGTGAGAGATAGCTGGAGTTGCTGTGGAGGGACTTGCTCTTCCTGGACAGCGCTGTGCAGGCAGGAAAATGGTGCTGAACGCTGCTGGGTCCGCTCTGAGGAGAAGCTCCGCTCCAAAAATGGCGCTATCTTCCCGCTCTTCACAAGGATTATAGTGGCCTGAGGTAAAATGCTGGCTGAGATCCACAGACCCCGACAGGCTTGCTGACCAGTGCAGGGTTCAGGCGCTGGCTCAAGGTGCCCCTCACAGCGCCGCACTAAGTACCGCTGAGCCTCCGGAGCGCAGTTAGTACTGCACTTCTACCCTGTTGCCGCCATCTTCACACCGTCCCCCCGCTTGCTAGGGGTGTCGTTGACTCACTCGCCACTGATCTTCGGCTCTGTAAGGGGGTGGCGGCATGCTGCCGGGGTGAGCGATCCCTTGTGGCGGAGAACAATCTATCCCCTCAGGAGCTCAATGTCCTGTCAGCGGAGATAATGGCTCAGACCCCGTAGGGCGGACACTACTCCCCCCCTTAGTCCCACGAAGCAGGGAGGCTATTGTAAAATAATAAACTCTAAAAAAAAAACTTTACTAAAGAAGCTCTGTAGAGCTCCCCTAGCTGTGCCGGCTCCTCCGGGCACATTTTCTAAACTGAGTCTGGTAGGAGGGGCATAGAGGGAGGAGCCAGCCCACACTCTCAAACTGTTAAAGTGCCAATGGCTCCTGGTGGACCCGTCTATACCCCATGGTACTAATGTTGACCCCAGCATGCTCTAGGACGTAAGATAAAATAGGATTTTAATTACCTACCGGTAAATCCTTTTCTCATAGGGGGTAATTCCAAGTTGATCGCAGCAGGAAATTTTTTAGCAGTTGGGCAAAACCATGTGCACTGCAGGGGGGGCAGATATAACATTTGCAGAGAGAGTTAGATTTGGGTGGGTTATTTTGTTTCTGTGCAGCGTAAATACTAGAGATGAGCGGGTTCGGTTCCTCGGAATCCGAACCCGCCCGAACTTCATGTTTTTTTTCACGGGTCCGAGCGACTCGGATCTTCCCGCCTTGCTCGGTTAACCCGAGCGCGCCCGAACGTCATCATGACGCTGTCGGATTCTCGCGAGACTCGGATTCTATATAAGGAGCCGCGCGTCGCCGCCATTTTCACACGTGCATTGAGATTGATAGGGAGAGGACGTGGCTGGCGTCCTCTCCATTTAGATTAGAAGAGAGAGAGTGAGATTGATTTGAGACAGAGACACTTGATTTACTGGAGCTTAGGAGTACTGTAGAGAGTGCAGAGTTTAGTAGTGACTGACCACAGTGACCACCAGACAGTGCAGTTTTATTTACTATAATCCGTTCTCTGCCTGAAAAAAACGATACACAGTGACTCAGTCACATACCATATCTGTGTGCACTGCTCAGCCCAGTGTGCTGCATCATCTATGTATATATCTGACTGTGCTCACACAGCTTATAATTGTGGGGGAGACTGGGGAGCAGTGCCAGTTATAGGTTATAGCAGGAGCCAGGAGTACATATTATTAAAATTAAACAGTGCACACTTTTGCTGCAGGAGTGCCACTGCCAGTGTGACTGACCAGTGACCTGACCACACTGACCACCAGTATAGTTAGTAGTATACTATATTGTGATTGCCTGAAAAAGTTAAACACTCGTCGTGTGACTTGTGTGGTGTTTTTTTTTTTATTCTATAAAAAACTCATTCTGCTGACAGACAGTGTCCAGCAGGTCCGTCATTATATAATATATACCTGTCCGGCTGCAGTAGTGATATATATATATTTTTTATATCATTATTTATCATCCAGTCGCAGCAGACACAGTACGGTAGTTCACGGCTGTAGCTACCTCTGTGTCGGCACTCGGCAGTCCATCCATAATTGTATACCACCTACCCGTGTTTTTTTTTCTTTCTTCTTTATACATACATACTACATCTCTTTATCAACCAGTCTATATTAGCAGCAGACACAGTACAGTAGTCCACGGCTGTAGCTACCTCTGTGTCGGCACTCGGCAGTCCATCCATAATTGTATACCACCTACCCGTGTTTTTTTTTTCTTTCTTCTTTATACATACATACTACATCTCTTTATCAACCAGTCTATATTAGCAGCAGACACAGTACAGTACGGTAGTCCACGGCTGTAGCTACCTCTGTGTCGGCACTCGGCAGTCCGTCCATAATTGTATACCACCTACCCGTGGTTTTTTTTTCTTTCTTCTTTATACATACATACTACATCTCTTTATCAACCAGTCTATATTAGCAGCAGACACAGTACAGTAGTCCACGGCTGTAGCTACCTCTGTGTCGGCACTCGGCAGTCCATCCATAATTGTATACCACCTACCCGTGTTTTTTTTTTCTTTCTTCTTTATACATACATACTACATCTCTTTATCAACCAGTCTATATTAGCAGCAGACACAGTACAGTACGGTAGTCCACGGCTGTAGCTACCTCTGTGTCGGCACTCGGCAGTCCGTCCATAATTGTATACCACCTACCCGTGGTTTTTTTTTCTTTCTTCTTTATACATACATACTACATCTCTTTATCAACCAGTCTATATTAGCAGCAGACACAGTACAGTAGTCCACGGCTGTAGCTACCTCTGTGTCGGCACTCGGCAGTCCATCCATAATTGTATACCACCTACCCGTGGTTTTTTTTTCTTTCTTCTTTATACATACATACTACATCTCTTTATCAACCAGTCTATATTAGCAGCAGACACAGTACAGTACGGTAGTCCACGGCTGTAGCTACCTCTGTGTCGGCACTCGGCAGTCCGTCCATAATTGTATACCACCTACCCGTGGTTTTTTTTTCTTTCTTCTTTATACATACATACTACATCTCTTTATCAACCAGTCTATATTAGCAGCAGACACAGTACAGTAGTCCACGGCTGTAGCTACCTCTGTGTCGGCACTCGGCAGTCCATCCATAATTGTATACCACCTACCCGTGGTTTTTTTTTCTTTCTTCTTTATACATACTACATCTCATTATCAACCAGTCTATATTAGCAGCAGACACAGTACGGTAGTCCACGGCTGTAGCTACCTCTGTGTCGGCACTCGGCAGTCCGTCCATAATTGTATACCACCTACCCGTGGTTTTTTTTTCTTTCTTCTTTATACATACTACATCTCATTATCAACCAGTCTATATTAGCAGCAGACACAGTACGGTAGTCCACGGCTGTAGCTACCTCTGTGTCGGCACTCGGCAGTCCATCCATAATTGTATACCACCTACCCGTGGTTTTTTTTTCTTTCTTCTTTATACATACTACATCTCATTATCATCCAGTCTATATTAGCAGCAGACACAGTACAGTAGTCCACGGCTGTAGCTACCTCTGTGTCGGCACTCGGCAGTCCATCCATAATTGTATACCACCTACCCGTGGTTTTTTTTTCTTTCTTCTTTATACATACATACTACATCTCATTATCATCCAGTCTATATTAGCAGCAGACACAGTACAGTACAATAGTCCACGGCTGTAGCTACCTCTGTGTCGGCACTCGGCAGTCCATCCATAATTGTATACTAGTATCCATCCATCTCCATTGTTTACCTGAGGTGCCTTTTAGTTGTGCCTATTAAAATATGGAGAACAAAAATGTTGAGGTTCCAAAATTAGGGAAAGATCAAGATCCACTTCCACCTCGTGCTGAAGCTGCTGCCACTAGTCATGGCCGAGACGATGAAATGCCAGCAATGTCGTCTGCCAAGGCCGATGCCCAATGTCATAGTACAGAGCATGTCAAATCCAAAACACCAAATATCAGTAAAAAAAAGGACTCCAAAACCTAAAATAAAATTGTCGGAGGAGAAGCGTAAACTTGCCAATATGCCATTTACCACACGGAGTGGCAAGGAACGGCTGAGGCCCTGGCCTATGTTCATGGCTAGTGGTTCAGCTTCACATGAGGGTGGAAGCACTCAGCCTCTCGCTAGAAAACTGAAAAGACTCAAGCTGGCAAAAGCACCGCAAAGAACTGTGCGTTCTTCGAAATCCCAAATCCACAAGGAGAGTCCAATTGTGTCGGTTGCGATGCCTGACCTTCCCAACACTGGACGTGAAGAGCATGCGCCTTCCACCATTTGCACGCCCCCTGCAAGTGCTGGAAGGAGCACCCGCAGTCCAGTTCCTGATAGTCAGATTGAAGATGTCAGTGTTGAAGTACACCAGGATGAGGAGGATATGGGTGTTGCTGGCGCTGGGGAGGAAATTGACCAGGAGGATTCTGATGGTGAGGTGGTTTGTTTAAGTCAGGCACCCGGGGAGACACCTGTTGTCCGTGGGAGGAATATGGCCGTTGACATGCCTGGTGAAAATACCCAAAAAATCAGCTCTTCGGTGTGGAAGTATTTCACCAGAAATGCGGACAACATTTGTCAAGCCGTGTGTTCCCTTTGTCAAGCTGTAATAAGTAGGGGTAAGGACGTTAACCACCTCGGAACATCCTCCCTTATACGTCACCTGCAGCGCATTCATAATAAGTCAGTGACAAGTTCAAAAACTTTGGGCGACAGCGGAAGCAGTCCACTGACCAGTAAATCCCTTCCTCTTGTAACCAAGCTCACGCAAACCACCCCACCAACTCCCTCAGTGTCAATTTCCTCCTTCCCCAGGAATGCCAATAGTCCTGCAGGCCATGTCACTGGCAATTCTGACGAGTCCTCTCCTGCCTGGGATTCCTCCGATGCATCCTTGCGTGTAACGCCTACTGCTGCTGGCGCTGCTGTTGTTGCTGCTGGGAGTCGATGGTCATCCCAGAGGGGAAGTCGTAAGCCCACTTGTACTACTTCCAGTAAGCAATTGACTGTCCAACAGTCCTTTGCGAGGAAGATGAAATATCACAGCAGTCATCCTGCTGCAAAGCGGATAACTGAGGCCTTGACAACTATGTTGGTGTTAGACGTGCGTCCGGTATCCGCCGTTAGTTCACAGGGAACTAGACAATTTATTGAGGCAGTGTGCCCCCGTTACCAAATACCATCTAGGTTCCACTTCTGTAGGCAGGCGATACCGAGAATGTACACGGACGTCAGAAAAAGACTCACCAGTGTCCTAAAAATGCAGTTGTACCCAATGTCCACTTAACCACGGACATGTGGACAAGTGGAGCAGGGCAGGGTCAGGACTATATGACTGTGACAGCCCACTGGGTAGATGTATGGACTCCCGCCGCAAGAACAGCAGCGGCGGCACCAGTAGCAGCATCTCGCAAACGCCAACTCTTTCCTAGGCAGGCTACGCTTTGTATCACCGCTTTCCAGAATACGCACACAGCTAAAAACCTCTTACGGCAACTGAGGAAGATCATCGCAGAATGGCTTACCCCAATTGGACTCTCCTGTGGATTTGTGGCATCGGACAACGCCAGCAATATTGTGTGTGCATTAAATATGGGCAAATTCCAGCACGTCCCATGTTTTGCACATACCTTGAATTTGGTGGTGCAGAATTTTTTTAAAAACGACAGGGGCGTGCAAGAGATGCTGTCGGTGGCCAGAAGAATTGCGGGACACTTTCGGCGTACAGGCACCACGTACAGAAGACTGGAGCACCACCAAAAACTACTGAACCTGCCCTGCCATCATCTGAAGCAAGAAGTGGTAACGAGGTGGAATTCAACCCTCTATATGCTTCAGAGGTTGGAGGAGCAGCAAAAGGCCATTCAAGCCTATACAATTGAGCACGATATAGGAGGTGGAATGCACCTGTCTCAAGTGCAGTGGAGAATGATTTCAACGTTGTGCAAGGTTCTGATGCCCTTTGAACTTGCCACACGTGAAGTCAGTTCAGACACTGCCAGCCTGAGTCAGGTCATTCCCCTCATCAGGCTTTTGCAGAAGAAGCTGGAGACATTGAAGGAGGAGCTAACACGGAGCGATTCCGCTAGGCATGTGGGACTTGTGGATGGAGCCCTTAATTCGCTTAACAAGGATTCACGGGTGGTCAATCTGTTGAAATCAGAGCACTACATTTTGGCCACCGTGCTCGATCCTAGATTTAAAACCTACCTTGGATCTCTCTTTCCGGCAGACACAAGTCTGCTGGGGTTGAAAGACCTGCTGGTGAGAAAATTGTCAAGTCAAGCGGAACGCGACCTGTCAACATCTCCTCCTTCACATTCTCCCGCAACTGGGGGTGCGAGGAAAAGGCTCAGAATTCCGAGCCCACCCGCTGGCGGTGATGCAGGGCAGTCTGGAGCGACTGCTGATGCTGACATCTGGTCCGGACTGAAGGACCTGACAACGATTACGGACATGTCGTCTACTGTCACTGCATATGATTCTCTCAACATTGAAAGAATGGTGGAGGATTATATGAGTGACCGCATCCAAGTAGGCACGTCACACAGTCCGTACTTATACTGGCAGGAAAAAGAGGCAATTTGGGGGCCCTTGCACAAACTGGCTTTATTCTACCTAAGTTGCCCTCCCACAAGTGTGTACTCCGAAAGAGTGTTTAGTGCCGCCGCTCACCTTGTCAGCAATCGGCGTACGAGGTTACATCCAGAAAATGTGGAGAAGATGATGTTCATTAAAATGAATTATAATCAATTCCTCCGCGGAGACATTGACCAGCAGCAATTGCCTCCACAAAGTACACAGGGAGCTGAGATGGTGGATTCCAGTGGGGACGAATTGATAATCTGTGAGGAGGGGGATGTACACGGTGATATATGGGAGGATGATGATGAGGTGGACATCTTGCCTCTGTAGAGCCAGTTTGTGCAAGGAGAGATTAATTGCTTCTTTTTTGGGGGGGGTCCAAACCAACCCGTCATATCAGTCACAGTCGTGTGGCAGACCCTGTCACTGAAATGATGGGTTGGTTAAAGTGTGCATGTCCTGTTTATACAACATAAGGGTGGGTGGGAGGGCCCAAGGACAATTCCATCTTGCACCTCTTTTTTCTTTTCTTTTTCTTTGCGTCATGTGCTGTTTGGGGAGGGTTTTTTGGAAGGGCCATCCTGCGTGACACTGCAGTGCCACTCCTAGATGGGCCCAGTGTTTGTGTCGGCCACTAGGGTCGCTTATCTTACTCACACAGTCAGCTACCTCATTGCGCCTCTTTTTTTCTTTGCGTCATGTGCTGTTTGGGGAGGGTTTTTTGGAAGGGCCATCCTGCGTGACACTGCAGTGCCACTCTTAGATGGGCCCGGTGTTTGTGTCGGCCACTAGGGTCGCTTATCTTACTCACACAGTCAGCTACCTCATTGCGCCTCTTTTTTTCTTTGCGTCATGTGCTGTTTGGGGATGGTTTTTTGGAAGGGCCATCCTGCGTGACACTGCAGTGCCACTCTTAGATGGGCCCGGTGTTTGTGTCGGCCACTAGGGTCGCTTATCTTACTCACACAGTCAGCTACCTCATTGCGCCTCTTTTTTTCTTTGCGTCATGTGCTGTTTGGGGAGGGTTTTTTGGAAGGGACATCCTGCGTGACACTGCAGTGCCACTCCTAGATGGGCCCGGTGTTTGTGTCGGCCACTAGGGTCGCTTATCTTACTCACACAGTCAGCTACCTCATTGCGCCTCTTTTTTTCTTTGCGTCATGTGCTGTTTGGGGAGGGTTTTTTGGAAGGGACATCCTGCGTGACACTGCAGTGCCACTCCTAGATGGGCCAGGTGTTTGTGTCGGCCACTAGGGTCGCTTATCTTACTCACACAGCGACCTCGGTGCAAATTTTAGGACTAAAAATAATATTGTGAGGCGTGAGGTATTCAGAATAGACTGAAAATGAGTGTAAATTATGGTTTTTGAGGTTAATAATACTATGGGATCAAAATGACCCCCAAATTCTATGATTTAAGCTGTTTTTTAGGGTTTTTTGAAAAAAACACCCGAATCCAAAACACACCCGAATCCGACAAAAAAAATTCGGTGAGGTTTTGCCAAAACGCGGTCGAACCCAAAACACGGCCGCGGAACCGAACCCAAAACCAAAACACAAAACCCGAAAAATTTCCGGCGCTCATCTCTAGTAAATACTGGCTGCTTTATTTTTACACTTCATATATCTGCCTCCCCTGCAGTGCACATGGTTTTTCCCAACTGCTAACACAGTTCATGCTGCGATCAACTCAGAATTACCCCCATAGTCCGTAGAGGATACTGGGCGCCCGCCCGGTGCTTCGTTTTTCCTGCACTGTTACTTGGTTAAGTATTCTGGTTCGTTCAGCTGTTGCTGTTCATGTTTCAAGTTTTGTTAGCATGGCTTTCCTCTTGTTCTGTGTGTGCTGGTTCATAATCTCACCACTTTTATTATCTATCCTTCTTTCAAAGTATGTCCGTCTCCTCGGGCACAGTTTCCTAGACTGAGTCTGGTAGGAGGGGCATAGAGGGAGGAGCCAGCCCCTCAAATTCTTAAAGTGCCCAAGGCTCTTAGTGGACCCGTCTATATCTTTATGGTACTAAATGGATTCCCAGTATCCACTACGGACTATGAGAAAAGGATTTACTGGCAGGTAATTAAAATCCTATTTTCTGTAAAAGACCCAAGGAAGGCTGCAACTGCATCCAACAGAATAAGGCCCTATGAGGAGCGAGTTTCATGCCTGGCGTGACAGACTCCACCCCCTCAACAGACTCCGCCTCCAATAGGGCTGCATCAAGAAATTTCCTGGGCTGGTATTCTATCCCAATACGCCCCTGGATAGATAGATTTACTTACATATAGTACCAGCATATTCTGTCACCCTTTATAATTGGGAACAGTAATATATAAGTAACAAAACAATGGCAGTCAATAACAGATTTTAGAGGGCCCTGCTTGCAATTTTGCAATCCATAGAGTTGTTTTTAAGCTTTAAACTATTGTAATTGAGAAAAAAATTATTTGGCAATACAATCTCATTAAGTCTGTTTGTCATCTAGGCCAATATTTGAGCTGTTGTCAGTTTAATATTTATTTTGTCCTATGTAAACGGTATTTTAGGCACATTTGTGTTGGAAACAGTGGGGGTAATTCCAAGTTGATCGCAGCAGGATTTGTGTTAGCAATTGGGCAAAACCATGTGCACTGCAGGGGAGGCAGATATAACATGTGCAGAGAGAGTTAGATTTGGGTGGGGTGAGTTCAATCTGCAATCTAAATTGCAGTGTAAAAATAAAGCAGCCAGTATTTACCCTGCACAGAAATAAAATAACCCACCCAAATCTAACTCTCTCTGCACATGTTGTACCTGCCTCCCCTGCAGTGCACATGGTTTTGCCCAATTGCTATCAAAAATCCTGCTGCGATCAACTTGGAATTACCCCCAGTGTGCTGATGATATGAAACGGTATGTCATAGCGGCATTTCACAGAGACAGATGGTGCCGGCGCTAAGTCGCAGCTCGTGGACTGGTGGCCATTATGCTGCGGCATTTTGAATTTGGCTACAGCCATGAGCCAATCACGTCTCGCGGACCAGCAGCCAAACAGGGCCAGCTGGCAGTATTTTGAATATGGTGCCGGACACGAGCCTATTGAGTCTCGCAGACCTGCAGCTAATCAGGGTGGGCCTCTTCCAAGACCATGGTAGTCTTCTTTGGCTACCTCAACATATTTAACCCTCCCTAGACTACCAGGGTTGTTGGGCACTAGGCCCATTAATGCACTCAAGCCTCAGGTCTGTGGTGCATGTTAGGCGGGCAGAGGGAATGTGCCCCTTGGAAGTGAGCCTGGGCATTAGGCCCAGATCACTGTGTCATTAATATGAAGAGGGGGTATGGAAATATCAGGGGGGCTCAGGCTTTAGGCCTGCCTAAGTAAAATCCCCTGATATTTCCACTTTGACCATTATCAGGAAATGTGTGTACAGACTTGAGTATGTAGCAGAGTTTCTGTACACACAAGCAGATGTTCTACAACTATGAACAACCCAGATACTTAAACAGGTACAGCCTTACTCACTGTTCCACACACTGGTAGATAAAGTTTGAATGGAGTGGAGTGTCATATCTCCAGACCCAGCAACAGGGGTGACAAAGGGGACACCCATAGAGGGCCCCAAAAAACTATATTTTTTAAAGCCACCCTCTGCTTTAGGGTGTATTGTAAAATGGTGTATTGCAAGAAAACATCTGCGTATCTAATGCTATGGTAAGTGCGGCATATACTTGCTCTCGCGGGACAGGAACATCTCCCCTAATTGAATTCAGCCCTATTAATAGAGGTTGTGTGATCCCTATGCAGCAGTCACAGAAAGGGTTAATCTCTGCATCTTGTCACTCAAATTACATTGTTGCTGTTTCATTTTTGCAGAGCTGGGAGCTGTAACCCACAGACCAGCTGCAATAATTCCTCTTCTGCATAACACAGCCAGCACTTCTATATTCCTGTCTAGTGGATTTATGTTAGTCTCAGTATATGTCACTGACAGCTGCACAGTAGCACTTGTGTAATCCTTTGTAAAGCATGTGAGAGGGAGGATGAGGCTCGAGAGGGATGATTACAGTTTGGCTGTGAGAGGGAGGGTTAGGTTTGGGCACTACAGGGAGGAATAGAGTTAAGGGGGTCAGGGCCGGTTCTTGCCCTTGTGGCGCCCCGGGCAAAAAATAGGGGTGTGGCTTCATATGGGGGTGTGGTCAGTTACGCCCCCATTTGTGCCCCTGTAGCGCAGCTGGAAAAAAAATAAAAAATAAATAAACGTATACTTACAATCCCCGCTCCTGATTCCAGACCTCCTCCTCCGCCGGCGCCGCTCTTCTCCTGTCCCCGGATCTATGGGAGAGACGTCATTATGTCTCTCCCATTGCACAGCATAGACACTAGAGGTCAATTATGACCCCTAGTGTCTGTGCCACTATGCGGTGCGGTGCGCAATGACATCATCGTGCACGGCACAGCAAAGGTCCTCTCCATGAAGAGAAACTAGACGGTACGCATGGAGAGGACCTTTGCTGTGCAGTGCGCGATGACGTCATCACGCACCACACAGCACAGGTCCTCTCCATGAAGGGAAACTAGACGCGTAGCGTCTGGTTCCCTTCAAAGCGGGGGACCAGCGGCGGGCACAGTGGGGGCACAGTGGCGGATCTTGCCATGGTGCGGCGCCCTCTGGATGGCGCCGGCGCCCTCCGGAAGGCGGCGCCCCGGGCAAAAGTACTACTTGCCCGTGGCAAGATCCGCTACTGAAGGGGGTACACGGAGAGATTTTTGCTTACTGACTAGATTACTTAGAAATTAAGCATGGATCACTCCATGTGTATGCCCCATAGCGATAGCGATGTGCGGCCCCGCGAGTCGCTATCGCTAGCTCGGATCTTGACTGCATACAGTCAAGATCTGGCTAGATTGCACGGCTCTCATTGAGCCTTGCGGTCTAGTTAAGATCGAGCTAGCACACATTGCAGCATCTGTACAGACACCCCCTGCAATGTGTGGTAATCCCACATCGGGCTCAGCACACATTGCACTGAACCCGATTCGGGCCGTGTGTACCCCCCTTTAGGCTGCGAGTGGGAGGGTTTGGCATTAGAGGAAGAGTTAGGCTGTGGGTGGGAGGGTTAGGCTGCGAGAGTGAGAGTTAGGGTTGAGCACTAGTGGAATATTAATGTTAGGCTATGAGTGGAAGGGTTAGGCACTATGGGAAGAGTTAGGCTGTGGAAGGAAGGGTTTAGCTGCAAGAGGGAGAGTCAGGATTAAGAACTAGGGGAAGAGTTAGGGTTAGGCACTATGGGAAGAGTCAGGATTAAGAACTAGGGGGAGAGTTAGGGTTAGGCACTAGGGGGAGAGTTAGGGTTAGGCACTAGGGGGACAGTTAGGGTTAGGCACTAGGGGAAGAGTTAGGGTTAGGCACTAGGGGAAGAGTAGGGTTAGGCACTAGGGGAAGAGTTAGGGTTAGGCACTATGGGAAGAGTCAGGATTAAGAACTAGGGGGAGAGTTAGGGTTAGGCACTAGGGAGAGAGTTAGGGTTAGGCACTTTGGGGAGAGTTAGGGTTAGGCACAAGGGTGAGAGTTAGGGTTAGGCACTAGGGGGAGAGTTAGGGTTAGGCACTAGGGGGAGAGTTAGGGTTTGGCACTATGGGGAGAGTTAGGGTTAGGCACTAGGGAGAGAGTTAGGGTTAGGCACTTTGGGGAGAGTTAGGGTTAGGCACTAGGGAGAGAGTTAGGGTTAGGCACTAGGGGGAGTTAGGGTTAGGCACTAGGGAGAGAGTTAGGGTTAGGCACTAGGGGGAGAGTTAGGGTTAGGCACTAGGGGGAGAGTTAGGGTTAGGCACTAGGGGGAGTTAGGGTTAGGCACTAGGGAGAGAGTTAGGGTTAGGCACTAGGGGGAGTTAGGGTTAGGCACTAGGGGGAGTTAGGGTTAGGCACTAGGGGGAGAGTTAGGGTTAGGCACTAGGGAGAGAGTTAGGGTTAGGCACTTTGGGGAGAGTTAGGGTTAGGCACTAGGGGGAGTTAGGGTTAGGCACTATGGAGAGTTAGTGTTAGGCACTAGGGGGAGAGATAGGGTTAGGCACTAGGGGGAGTTAGGGTTAGGCACTAGGGGGAGAGTTAGGGTTAGGCACTAGGGGGAGTTAGGGTTAGGCACTAGGGGGAGTTAGGGTTAGGCACTAGGGGGAGTTAGGGTTAGGCACTAGGGGGAGAGTTAGGGTTAGGCACTAGGGGGAGAGTTAGGGTTAGGCACTAGGGGGAGAGTTAGGGTTAGGCACTAGGGGGAGAGTTAGGTTTAGGCACTAGGGGGAGAGTTAGGCAATAGGGGGAGAGTTAGGGTTAGGCACTAGGGGGAGTTAGGGTTAGGCACTAGGGGGAGAGTTAGGGTTGAGCACTAGTGGAATATTAATGTTAGGCTATGAGTGGAAGGGTTAGGCACTATGGGAAGAGTTAGGCTGCGGAAGGAAGGGTTTAGCTGCAAGAGGGAGAGTCAGGATTAAGAACTAGGGGAAGAGTTAGGGTTAGGCACTATAGGAAGAGTCAGGATTAAGAACTAGGGGGAGAGTTAGGGTTAGGCACTAGGGGGAGAGTTAGGGTTAGGCACTAGGGGGACAGCTAGGGTTAGGCACTAGGGGAAGAGTTAGGGTTAGGCACTAGGGGAAGAGTTAGGGTTAGGCACTAGGGGAAGAGTTAGGGTTAGGCACTATGGGAAGAGTCAGGATTAAGAACTAGGGAGAGAGTTAGGGTTAGGCACTAGGGAGTTAGGGTTAGGCACTAGGGGGAGAGTTAGGGTTTGGCACTAGGGGGAGAGTTAGGGTTAGGCACTAGGGGGAGTTAGGGTTAGGCACTAGGGAGAGAGTTAGGGTTAGGCACTAGGGGGAGAGTTAGGGTTAGGCACTAGGGGGAGAGTTAGGGTTAGGCACTATGGGGAGAGTTAGGGTTAGGCACTAGGGGGAGAGTTAGGGTTAGGCACTAGGGGGAGAGTTAGGGTTAGGTACTATGGAGAGTTAGGGTTAGGCACTAGGGAGAGAGTTAGGGTTAGGCACTAGGGAGAGAGTTAGGGTTAGGCACTAGGGAGAGAGTTAGGGTTAGGCACTAGGGCAGGCCTGGCCAACCTGTGGCTCTCCAGCTGTTGTAAAACTACAAGTCCCATCATGCTTTGCCACAGTTTTGCTATGAGGGAATGCTAAAACTGTGGCAGGGCTTGCTGGGATGTGTAGTTTCACAACATCTGGAGAGCCACAGGTTGGCCAGGCCTGCACTAGGGGGTGTAAGGGTTAGGCACTATGGAGAGTTAGGGTTAGGCACTAGGGGGAGAGTTAGGGTTAGGCACTATGGAGAGTTAGGGTTAGGCACTATGAGGAGAGTTAGGGTTAGGCACTGTGGGGAGAGTTAGGGTTAGGCACTAGGGGGAGAGTTAGGGTTAGGCACTAGGGGGAGAGTTAGGGTTAGGCACTAGGGGGAGAGTTAGGCTTAGGCACTAGGGGGAGAGTTAGGGTTAAGGATAGGGACAGGGTACTCATCGCCACAAAATGTTTAATGAGATGACTCTGCCAGAAACCAGCATCAACTGACCGTCGGACCACAACACACCGCCAAAGCTGCTGGAATAGGTAAATGAAGCCACTGCACCACCAGGACTGTTTTGTCAGCATTGTAATCATGCCAATATTTCATCAGTGTCGGCATGATGAATGTTGACAAATCAAACTAAACCCCATCTATGTAATCATACTGTTGCACTTGTTACTGTATTATGTAACTGAACATTAATAAGTGAGGTAGTACACTAATCAAGTGTTGGACTGAGCTGTATTGGGCTCACTGGGAAATCATAGGCCCACATCTGAGTACATTTATTATAATAAGAATTTACTTACCGATAATTCTATTTCTCGGAGTCCGTAGTGGATGCTGGGGTTCCTGAAAGGACCATGGGGAATAGCGGCTCCGCAGGAGACAGGGCACAAAAAGTAAAGCTTTCCGATCAGGTGGTGTGCACTGGCTCCTCCCCCTATGACCCTCCTCCAGACTCCAGTTAGGTACTGTGCCCGGACGAGCGTACACAATAAGGGAGGAATTTTGAATCCCGGGTAAGACTCATACCAGCCACACCAATCACACTGTACAACCTGTGATCTGAACCCAGTTAACAGTATGATAACAGCGGAGCCTCTGAAAAGATGGCTCACAACAACAATAACCCGATTTAGTTAGCAATAACTATGTACAAGTATTGCAGATAATCCGCACTTGGGATGGGCGCCCAGCATCCACTACGGACTCCGAGAAATAGAATTATCGGTAAGTAAATTCTTATTTTCTCTATCGTCCTTGTGGATGCTGGGGTTCCTGAAAGGACCATGGGGATTATACCAAAGCTCCCAAACGGGCGGGAGAGTGCGGATGACTCTGCAGCACCGAATGAGAGAACTCCAGGTCCTCTTTTGCCAGGGTATCAAATTTGTAGAATTTTACAAACGTGTTCTCCCCCGACCACGTAGCTGCTCGGCAAAGTTGTAATGCCGAGACCCCTCGGGCAGCCGCCCAAGATGAGCCCACCTTCCTTGTGGAATGGGCCTTAACAGATTTAGACTGTGGCAGGCCTGCCACAGAATGTGCAAGTTGAATTGTGCTACCAATCCCACGAGCAATCGACTGCTTAGAAGCAGAAGCACCCAGCATTGTTGGGTGCATACAGGATAAACAGCAAGTCAGATTTCCTGACTCCAGCCAACCTGGAAACTATATTTTCAGGGCCCTGATAACATCCAGCAACTTGGAGTCCTCCAAGTCCCTAGTAGCCGCAGGTACCACAATAAGCTGGTTCAGGTGAAACGCTGACACCACCTTAAGGAGAAACTGGGGACGAGTCCGCAGCTTTGCTCTGTCCGAATGGACAATCAGATATGGCTTTGTGAGATAAAGCCGCCAATTCTGACACTCGCCTGGCCGAGGCCAGGACCAACAGCATGGTCATTTTCCATGTGAGATATATCAAATCCACAGATTTGAGTTGTTTAAACCAATGTGATTTTTTAGGAATCCCAAAACTACGTTGAGATCGCCCAGTGCCACTGGAGACATCAAAGGGGCTGTATATGCAGTACTCCCTTAACAACTTCTGGACTTCAGGAACTGAAGCCAATTTCTTTCTGGAAGAAAATCAACAGGCCGAAATTTGAACCTTAATGGACCCAATTTGAGACCCATAGACACTCCTGTTTGCAGGAAATGTAGAAATTAACCTAGTTGAAATTCTTCCGTGGAGCCTTCCTGGACTCACACCCTGGCACATATTTTCACCTAAGTGGTGATAATGTTGTGCGGTCACCTCCTTCCTGGCTCTGACCAGGGTAGGGATGACCTCTTCCGGAATGCCTCTTTCCCTTAGGATCCGGCGTTCACCCGCCTTGGCGTCAACGCAGCTGCGGTAAGTCCCGGAACAGACACGGTTCTTGCCGAATCAAGACCCTTCTTAGTATCTCTTGAAGTTCCGGGAACCAAGTCCTTCTTGGCCAAACCGGAGCCACGAGTATAGTTCTTACTCCTCTCCTTCCTATCATTTTCAATACATTGGGTATGAAAAGCAGAGGATGGAACACATACACCGACTGGTACACCGACGGTGTTACCAGAGCGTCCCAGCTATTGCCTGAGTGTCTCTTGACCTGGCGCTTCAGGTGGGACGCCATCATAACCACCTTTGGTCTTTCCCAACGGTTTACAATCATGTGGAAACTTCCAGATTAAGTTTCCACTTTTCCGGGTGGAATTCATTTATGCTGAGGAAATCTTCCCAGTTGCCCACTCCCGGAATGAACACTGCTGACAGTGTTATCACATGATTTTCCGCCCAGCGAAGAATCCTTGCTGTCATTGCCCTCCTGCTTCTTGTGTCGCCCCGTCTGATAACGTGGGCGACCGCCATGATGATGTCCTACTGGATCAGCACCGGTTGACTTTGAAGCAGGAGTCTTCCTAGGCTCAGAGCATTGTAAATTGCCCTTAGCTCCAGTATATTCATGTGGAGAGAAGTCTCCAGACTTGACCACACTTCCTTGGAAATTTTTTCCCTGTGTGACTACTCCCCAGCCTCTCAGGCTGGTATCCGTGGTCCCCAGAACACAGTCCTGAATGCTGAGTGTGCTGCCCTCTAAAAGATGAGCACTCTGCAGCCCCCACAGAAGAGACACCCTTGTCCTTGGAGACAGGATTATCCGCTGATGCATCTGAAAATGCGATCCGGACCATTCGTCCAGCAAATCCCCTGAGATCTGCCGAATGGAATCGCTTCGTAAGAAGCCACCATTTTTCCCAGGACTCCTGTGCATTGATGCACTGATACTTGGCCTGGTTTTAGGAGGTTTCTGACTAGGTCGAATAACTCCTTGGCTTTTTCCTCCCGGAGGAACACCTTTTTCTGGACTATGCCCAGAATCATTCCTAGGAACAGCAGACGTATCGTCGGAAAACAGCTGCGATTCTTGGAATATTTAGAATCCAGTCGTGCTGTCGTAGAACTACTTTAGATAGTGCTCTTCCGACCTCCAACTGTTCTCTGGAACTTGCCCTTTTCAGGATATCGTCCAAGTAAGGGATAATTTAGATGCCTTTTTTCTTTGAAGAAACATCTTTTCGGCCATTACCTTGGTAAAAGGCCCGGGGTGCCGTGGATAATTCAAACGGCATCGTCTGAAACTGATATTGACAGTTCTGTACCACGAACCAGAGGTACCCTTGTTGAGAAGGGCAAATTTGGACATGGAGGTAATCCTTGATGTCCAGGGACACCATATAGTCCCCTTTTTTCCGGTTCGCTATCACTGCTCTGAGTGACTCCATCTCGATTTGAACCTTTTATGTAAGTGTTCAAAGATTTCAGTTTAGACTATGTCTCACCAAGCCGTCTGGCTTCAGTACCACAATATAGTGTGGAAAAATAATACCCTTTTCCTTGTTGTAGGAGGGGTACTTTGATTATCACCTGCTGGATATACAGCTTGTGAATTGTTTCCAATGCTGCCTCCCTGTCGGAGGGAGCCGTTGGTAAAGCAGACTTCAGAAACCTGCGAGGAGAAGATGTCTCGACTCTCCAATCTGTACCCCTGGGATAATACTTGTACTATCTAGGGGTCAACCTGCGAGTGATCCCACTGCGCGCTGAGACTCTTGAGACTACCCCCCCACCTTGAGTCCGCTTGCATGGCCCCAGCGTCATGCTGAGGACTTGGCAGACGCGGTGGAGGGCTTCTTTTCCTGGGAAGGGGCTGCCTGCTGCAGTCTACTTCCCTTACCTCTATGTCTGGGCAGATATGACTGGCCTTTTGCCTGCATGCCCTCATGGGAAAGGAAGGATTGAGGCTGAAAAGACGGTGTCTTTTTCAGCTGAGATGTAACTTGGGGTAAAAAGGTTGGATTTCCCAGCTGTTGCCGTGGTCCCCAGGTCCGATGGACCGACCCCAACTAACTCCTTCCCTTTATACGGCAATACTTCCATGTGCCGTATGGGATCTGTATCACCTGACCACTGTCGTGTCCATGACATCTTCTGGGTGATATGGACAACGTACTTATCTTGATGCCAGAGAGCAAATATCCCTCTGTGCATCTCACGTACATATATATAGAATGCATCCTATTAAATGCTCTATATGAATAAAATATTTTCAGTCAGGGAATCCGACCAAGCCAACCCAGCACTGCATCTCCAGGCTGATGGCGATCGCTGGTCGCAGTATAACCACCGTATGTGTGTATATACTTTTTAGGATATCTTTCCAGCTTCCTATCAGCTGGCTCCTTGAGGGCGGCCGTATCTGGAGACGGTAACGCCACTTGATAAGCGTGTGAGCGCCTTATCACCCTAAGGGGTGTTTCCCAACGTGCCCTAATTTCTGGCGGGAAAGGGTATAACGCCAATATTTGCTATCGGGGTAACCCCACGCATCATCACACACTTCATTTTATTTTATCTGATTCAGGAAAAACTACAGGTAGTTTTTTCACTCCCACATAATACCCTTTTTTGTGGTACTTGTAGTATCAGAAATATGCAACACCTCCTTCATTGCCCTTAACGTGTGGCCCTAATGAGAAATACGTTTGTTTATTCACCGTCGACACTGGATTCAGTGTCCGTGTCTGTGTCGACCGACTGAGGTAAATGGGCGTTTTTAACGCCCCTGACGGTGTTTCTGAGACGCCTGGACCGGTACTAATAGTTTGTCGGCCGTCTCACGTCGTCAACCGACCTTGCAGCGTGTTGACCTTCTCACGTAAT
Organism: Pseudophryne corroboree; assembly: GCF_028390025.1. Taxonomy (NCBI): domain Eukaryota; kingdom Metazoa; phylum Chordata; class Amphibia; order Anura; family Myobatrachidae; genus Pseudophryne; species Pseudophryne corroboree. Next base: position 41,495,871 of record NC_086455.1, read on the forward strand.
TCCCTAAATAAGCCATCCATTCCGGTGTCGACTCCCTAGAGAGTGACATCACCATTACAGGCAATTTCTCCGCCTCCTCACCAACATCGTCCTCATACATGTCGACACACACGTACCGACACACAGCACACACACCGGGAATGCTCTGACAGAGGACAGGACCCACACTAGCCCTTTGGGGAGACAGAGGGAGAGTTTGCCAGCACACACCAAAACGCTATAATTATATAGGGACAACCTTATATAAGTGTTTTCCCTTATAGCATCTTTATATATATCTCAATATCGCCAAAATCAGTGCCCCCCCTCTCTGTTTTAACCCTGTTTCTGTAGTGCAGTGCAGGGGAGAGCCTGGGAGCCTTCTCTCCAGGCTTTCTGTGAGAGAAAATGGCGCTGTGTGCTGAGGAGATAGGCCCCGCCCCTTTTTCGGCGGGCTCGTCTCCCGCTATTTAGTGAATCTTGGCAGGGGTTAAATATCTCCATATAGCCTCTGGGGGCTATATGTGAGGTATTTTTCGCCAAAAAAGGTTTTCATTTTGCCTCCCAGGGCGCCCCCCTCCCAGCGCCCTGCACCCTCAGTGACTGCCGTGTGAAGTGTGCTGAGAGGAAAATGGCGCACAGCTGCAGTGCTGTGCGCTACCTTTAGAAGACTGCAGGAGTCTTCAGCCGCCGATTCTGGACCTCTTCTTACTTCAGCATCTGCAAGGGGGCCGGCGGCGCGGCTCCGGTGACCATCCAGGCTGTACCTGTGATCGTCCCTCTGGAGCTGATGTCCAGTAGCCAAGAAGCCAATCCATCCTGCACGCAGGTGAGTTCACTCCTTCTCCCCTAAGTCCCTCGTTGCAGTGATCCTGTTGCCAGCAGGACTCACTGTAAAATAAAAAACCTAAGCTAAACTTTCTCTAAGCAGCTCTTTAGGAGAGCCACCTAGATTGCACCCTTCTCGGCCGGGCACAAAAATCTAACTGGAGTCTGGAGGAGGGTCATAGGGGGAGGAGCCAGTGCACACCACCTGATCGGAAAGCTTTACTTTTTGTGCCCTGTCTCCTGCGGAGCCGCTATTCCCCATGGTCCTTTCAGGAACCCCAGCATCCACAAGGACGATAGAGAAATTTTATGTAGAGAACAGTTTATATGGTCTATACACATTATGCCGTAACATAAAGATCTTATCTTTATGTAAAAGTCCTTGCTAGAATATTTTACAGCATGTCTCAGAGATTTATTAGGATCTTCCTCCCAAGGACTCATTCAGTAACATCTCTGTAGGCAAAACAGGCCTAAGTGGCTGCGCAGATGTCTATTACTTATTAAATAAAACAATAGCTGAAAATAAAGGTAATACCATCCTGTTACTGATAAAGTGACCACTTATTGTAGATCTAGGAGCATGGGATTAATTACCAGTCTGAATTAGCCTTTCACCTCACAGACCAGAGATTAACTGCTTTCTTATGGGCGGGTGGACCTCTTTCCTGCAAGCAATTTGTGGCATTTGCGGTATCACAGCAGTATCTGGCTGCAGGCCTGCTCTGTGGGGTGACCATGCCCAGGGGAACAGTCTTGTAGCCCAGGGCGGAAATAAATAAGGAGAAGGATGCTGAGGAATTTCTTACACAAACCTCGTTTTCTTGATGCACCGCAGTGTTTTTTTTTGACGCAGGAAATTGGTGTAATCAGAATGGAAGACCCTGAAGGAAGATGCTGGAGGTCTAAGGGTTAAGACATATAATAGGTCATTTTTATACACACGGTTATTGATATAGCTGCAAAGAGTTATACAAGTTATTTTCCCTTTACTTTTCTATAAATGTTCATTGACACATATGGGGCCTTTTGGTGTTAATAATGCATTTCTGCTCTGCAGATGATCATGGAAACGTTATAAGTGGAAGTGTCTATGTAGAGTGAGACACTGCTTACACTAACTACCCTGTATGTATCGGGAGGGAAGGGTAGCAAGGGTTAGACCAGTACAGTAGCAGCGTGCCACGTAACATGTACAGGTGGGAGCACGGGCAGATACACCTGTCGGGAGGTGTATCCGCTGCAGGTGCTCAATCTCCCATGCAAGATCATCAGTACCGACCTTTATGGTGTGCTAAAAATCAATCAATAAATAATACAGCATGAACCCCCAATAGTGGTGTGGTCTCAACATTCACCATGTCGCCACTGATGAAATGCTGACATGATTACAATGTCAACAAAACGTCACTAGTGGTCTAGAGGTGACTTACCTGGTCCGGCGACTCCGGTGGTGTCTTCTGGGTGCAGCAGTGACGTCAGGATGACTTACACAGAAACAGAATGTGGCGACAGTTAAGAACCACTTGGCCAATCTAGTCTGCTCTAAACACATGTACACGCACACACTTACACACTAGGGTTCATTTTTTTTTGTCGGGAGATAGTTATCCTACTAGTATATTTTTAGATTATGGGAGGAAACAAGAGAAAAGGCATGCAAGCATGGGGAGAAAATACAAACTCCACACAGGGCCATGGTGGGATTTGAACCCATGACCTTAGCGCTGTGAGGCAGTAATGCTAACCAGTATGGATGGTGTCGGGCAGTACGGGATGGTGTAATGGTTAGCATTACTGCCTCACAGCACTGAGGTCATGGGTTCGATTCCCACCATGTTCTGTGTGGAGTTTGTATATTCTCCCCGTACTTGCATGGGTTTTCTTTCGGGTACTCCGTTTTCCTCCCACAATCCAAAAATATACTGGTAGGTTAATTGGATCCCAACAAAATTACCCGTAGCGTGAATGTGTGTGTGTACATGTGGTAGGGAATATAGATTGTAAGCTCTACTGGGGCAGGGACTGATGTGAATGGCCAAATGTTCTCTGTAAAGCACTTCGGAATGTGTGTGCGCTATATAAATAACTGGTAATAATAATTAAACTGTCCGTACTTCCAGTGGATACTGCACGTCTTCCGTCAGTATTACTAACCCTCCTCCTAGTGCCCAACTCTCTCCTCATGTAGTCTAACCCTTCGCTGCCAGAATGTCAGCATTTCACATGCCGACATTTTATCTATATCGACATAGACTACATTCCCCCAAAAGGGATAACACCTGTTTATGCTGGAGATAGGGCTTTTCTCTGCTTAATACATAGAACCATTGGTTTAAAGGGAAAGCACACATTATTATACAGTTCCACCCTTCTTATCTGATTAATATCCTGTTCTTTCCCGGTGACAGCGATTCCTATGCTGACAGTTAACGGAATAACTCTCCTGCCCATAACAACCAATTTAAATCTAGCTATCATTTATTATCTTTTCTAAAATGATAGCTAGAATCTGATTGGTTGTTAGGTCTCACAACGCCCGTTTCCTCTTTAGAAGCTTTGCTAAGTCTCCCCTTATTTATGTATAGATCTGTTTATTTATAGGACACCACACAGGATAGCCACTTGCAAAGAAATATTGTAATCTGGGATTAACACAGACACAAGGGGAATAAATGGAGAAACGACCCAAGGAAGTTACAATCTATATTACTTGTGTATAACACCCAAGTAGTGATTACACTATGTAGTACTATTTGGTGACTTCGGCTTGCACAGTCATGCAATCCGTGAATCTCTTTGAAGTGAATTCCATGTGTGTTAAACATTTTGCATAATTAACTACTGTCCTGACTTTACTGATATCTCCAAGAGCAGCTCTCTGTTTGACGTTCATTTCCTATCAACTATTTTTGTTTCACATCTAAAATAGGAACAAACGAGCATCCGTTTACATTACAAGCAACGTAAACGTACAAGATGTAGATGAAAGAGATTCTGCAGCATCTGTCAGATATGTTTATTTGCAGAAGGCCCTGCTGTTTACAGTAAGCAACACAGCGGACACGCAACTGACTGAGGCAACTTGCAAGCTAAATATCTGCCATTTGGTACATGTCAAAAAGATTCCCTTGAGTGGGAGCAAATGGTTCTGATGCCGGGCAGAGGAACTCCAAACGTGTGATAACCATGAGGGAAGCAACAAGAGGGGTCAGCGCAGCCCATGACAATTCTGCCTCCATGTTGTTTAGTCTATTTGTGTAATCTGTTTGTAGGGGGAGAGGAATGGGCACTTATAACACGCAGAAAGAGGCTCTATAAAGGCTCAGACTGTGGGTAAATACTAGCCCAGGTATACAATGTATCCCATCCCGCATACAGGGGCTGATGAGATGGATGCAACGGACAAACATATGTAAGTGCCGCAGGAGGCGTTTTGAGTTCAAAGATACCCACTGCCGGCTTTTGTGATCCGCTGATGTGTCTCAGGATGCAGCATCAGCTCAACTGTGTGACCGTTGTACATCTGAGTAAAGGCCCCCATGCATTAGCGACTTTGCCGTATTTCCCGATCCCCCGAAGCGGTCAGGATCAACAAATCAGGGAATTTTAAATTGAAGAATTTATCCGTTTTCCCAGCGGATCGTTGAACATTGGTGGCCGCTGGTCAGGGATCGCCGGTTCCGGTTGGGTCAGGGAATCGGGGCTTAGATGTACAGGGGCCTTAACCCTCAGGTTTATAAAACGGCAATCACTTCCTCAATGCCTCTACTGAAATCATAATGTAGAATAGAAAGCTAGTGAGACCCCCATATAGCTAAGTCCCACTTCCCCGAGAGGAAGGGGGCAACATTCAAATGGGTGTTTTTTTGCGCTAATTATTCCCAGACAGCCCTGGTTTAGCCACATAAAAAAAGGCTAAACCCAACCAAAGTGGTGGGAATGACGTGAAAAGTTCCATTTGGTCACCCAAACGGGTCACCAGGGGGGCTGCGAGCTGAAATGCCGACGCTGGCAGCTGTTCGCACCCAAATAAAGCAGAAGTTGAATTGCTCAGTCAGATGCCATCTAGTGGCTGCCGGCGCATAAAATTATTAAATTCTATCCTTTGTGTCCAAACATCTAATTATATTGTCTGCACAAAGTACCAGTATTTATTTCTGGATTTACAGCACAAGTTTTATGGCAACAAAAGCATCAGACAATGTAACAGTGAATCCAATGTATGTTCTGTGACTTTAATTATAACATTACATGACCACTGAGGCGGGGAGAGCAATTCTTCATTGTCAGAATCTGACGGAACGCAAGACAGCGTGCTGCCGGTAAATTGTTACAGACTTTTGATTCTGTTCTTCTCCAGAGCTTATCACAGCAGCTGACAGCCTGCATGACATTCATTTCTGATGTATGCAGGAGTCTGACCGATTAATAATCATGGAAATACATTGGGGATTAACCCCCGGTGTCCCCCAGCACACCGAGCTGTACATGTACCAAGACATGAAAGACTATATATAATAGGTATCCAGAGGCCTTAGTTGCATACATTTGCAAATGTATGATAAGCCACCAGGCCCCGACAAGGCTCCTCTGATGCTGGTGGTCCCTAACTCAAGGTCTGGGGCGAGTCTGGGGTGCGGTTCGCCCCTGGATTGGTGGGGCTGGACTGCTTTGGGGTAGCACACTGCACGATCTTATTTAGCAGCCCCTTAACACATATATTAATCCTTTTGGTCTTTTAATTACACTTTCACTAGTATAATCATTTTTGTATATAGATTTTGCTTTCTTTTAATTAACACATACTAACAACTTTACCTTGTCGCATTGTGCTGCCCTGAGGTAGCCGGCCTTTGCCGGTTTGTGGGGTTCTACACCCCAGGCCCAGACCTTGAGTTAGGGACCACCAGCATCAGAGGAGCCTTGTCGGGGCCTGGTGGCTTATCATACATTTGCAAATGTATGTAACTAAGACCTCTGGATTTCTATTATATAAATAGTCTTTCATGTCTTGGTACAGGTACAACTCGGTGTGCTGGGGGGACACCGGGGGTTAATCACCAATGTATTTCTAGCTTAGACTACCACCTCCCTTCCATGCACCTGAATTGTATTGTCTAATTGATATGAGCAATTTACATTTTGTTTGATTACTAATCATGTCAACCTGGCAATGTAGTGTAAAAAGGGATGAAGATATAAAATCAAAATACTAAATGGCAACTCTATTGTCATTCAGCAACAATATTTTAAAAATAACTAAAGGTGCAATCCACCCTACAGTCGTGGTACTGAATGTTTCCTTACTATGAATCACTTTGGCGTTATGTAGATTTCAGCAATGCAGCCTCAAGATTTAGACATTATTATTTTTGTTTTTAAAGGTGAAACAAGGGTGGTTTTGCCTATTAACTTGCAACCTGCAAACTACAGAATTACACTTAGGCCATGGGGTTATTCACGTTCCCTTAGGTTTTTATTCAAGGTGCCATTAATGACTAACAGTTTTCTATGTATGTTATTACCATGGCAACCACAGTCAGACATACTGTATGATGTTATGAGCAGAGAGGCTATGGAATGTTCATAGTGTAGTCCTCTCTACCTTTCTCTTCCATCATGTGACCACCAAGGACGTTGGTGACTGACTCGCTCACACTAAGAGATTGGGTCATTCTACACTGGGAACAAGGAGAAACCTAATTTTTCAGGAGATACTGTTTTTGCAGTGACAGCCATTGGAGGCATAACCAAACATTTTTGGGTCCCATAGTAAAACTTTCAAAGGGCCCTCATGTACAACCTGATGGTGAAAAGCTCACATGTATACATGAGGCTTTTGACAGGAAAGATGGGGCTTCCTCAGTTTTGGGCCCCACAACAGCTATGACCTTGGCTGCCATATAACGACCCCCACAGATTGATATCACAAAGACAGCAGATGCTAGCTTTATGCTGTACTGCATGATGTACACTTAAAAATATAGAATCCTCTTTAATTTTAAAAAATGAAGACTTGCCAGAGGTGTGGCTATAATGAGTCAAACTAAGGCAACTGTCTCAGCACGGAATTCATTGCAAAAATTTAATTTTTTTTCCCACCAAAATGTATTACTAGTGGTTTCTACCTTGTTGCTCCATATAATAAAGAGAAAAGTGACACTTTATGTATTTTACAGCATATAGAATACATATAAAAGTGTTATAGTACTTGTATATTATGCTGGCACAATTGGATGAGAAACAGTTATACGTCAGGCTGATTTACTTACGTAATCTGAAATAACAACCCCCTCGGTCCATCATCCTACACATAAATAACCTGCAGGTTGCACTTTCTATACTAAACACACACACCCAGGGGGGGTTCCCCAGTCTTCACTTCCCTACCCAAAACAAGAAAAAGCCTTGAAATATGAGCTGTCTGACCACCATTAATCACATAAAAACGAGAGACAGCAAAAATAATAAGTCCCCTAACACATAATATCAGGTTTGTGTTTTCTTGGCCTATTCAATATGATGTCCGAAAATGACAAACGGCTGCTTCACCTTTTGTGTTTACCCAAAGCAAGAATATTCCCAAACACTGAGTAATAGAACGTGTAATACAGAGGTCAATAAGTAACTCTTATATGTATTACTGCAAGCAATACAGTTCTTCTGCTGAGATTTAAGGGACTCAGCAGTTTCACTTCTAGGTTTCCTGAACGCTCCGTAAGTCATTTCTTGTTTACATACCAAGTTGTTGTTTTTTTTTTACGTGACACATTTATTGTTGTGTCCATGTTTTGTTTTCTTCACTTTATGTTTGGTCGTGTTTATGGTTGTGTAATTTATTCCTTGACAAAACTCTATGTGAAACATTGTGTGGTTTATGGAAATGAAAATAAACGCTCCATATTTTATAACAAAGCTTGCTCTGTACTGGGTTCCTTTACATACTTTATGGTTCTAGAGCTGATTTATGTACCCACAGGACAACAACTCCTTTTACAGATACCTAAAACTTCTAATTCCACAACAGATAAATCCTGATGTTAACCCTCGCAAAATATACATACTGTAAATACATATAATACATAAAATAACTTAATTTTACAAATACATTTTCAGACTGAACCAAGGCAGCCGGTATCAGAGGCGGCAGTAATGAAAGTAATAAAGGATGTGAAAAATTTATTTATTGTGCGTGTTTAAAAGAAATGGGTGTTTAGTCTATAAAATCTGTTTAGCTACATTGAGCTTTAAAAGCTATTTAAATGCTGCCAATGAAGATGATTGAATGCATATGCTGAAATAAAAAATGTATATTTCAATGGATTAGTTTTTATTATAAAACATGTAATATAATTGACAATACTGTATAACGAGTGGTGGCTTATGTTGCAGGTCAATGCACTGGTCAGGTCACCATTTTTCTCATGATTTCCTAGACACATCATCCAAAACACATAAATGTTAAGTGCAAAATCAGAGCCAGAAATATTATTTCCATTACTCCTTTCTGTATGAGCATGAATCAGTCATGGCTATTAGAAAATCACATCCAAGCACATAAGAGTGAGGTAGAATATTCTCTTTGGAGTTCAGGCCAAAGCTTTGTACAAGCAAAGACAAACAAGGTGAAAATAGCATTTCCTTTTATGATAGGACTTTCTTACCCATAAGTACTGACTTTATAGCCAGGCTCCCCTGCAGATGCCAGAAAGGGAGCTCCAGGAGGGAGGTGCAGGGGGTATGATGCAACAACATGTGTCACCATGGCCCCACCCCTGCTTTACAGTACCGCAGGGGCAGGGTCATAATGACACAGCTTACAACAAATTGTTGCTCGGTCTGGCTGCTTTTCTTGGGAAGTGGGCAGGATGTGGAAGACGTAGACTAATCTACTCTTAGACAACTGGAAGAGACCCCCCCCATAACTTGTGAGTCTCCCAGACATTCCCGGAGAGTAGGCAAATATAGTTTTACCTACTGTGATAGAGCCTATACTAACAGCTACTAATTCATTGTTACACTAAGCTTTAAGTACTGAGGGGCAGATCTATTAACCTGTAGAAGACATAAGGAAGTGATAATCCAGTGATAAGTGCATGGTGATTAACGCACCAGCCAATCAGCTCCAATATGTAAATGAACAGTTAAGAGCTGATTGGCTGGTGCGTTTATCACCTTGCACTTATAACTGGTTTATCACTTCCTTATGCCGTCTCCAGGCTTAATACATCTGCCCCTAAACGCATTGAGTCCTGTTGGAGAAAGAGCGCTATATAAATAAAATTATTATTAAAATTGATAACCTGCCCAAAATGGTAAATGTGATTTTGTTTGTTGCATGACTTACACATAATCACAGAACAGTATAGAGAGCCTGGCATTCCACTACAGTCATCAGGTTTCCTTGATATCTACCACGGCCTGACAATTGACAACACACTGCCTGTATTTCAAAAAGCACATCTCAGCAGGAGCAAAGAAAGTATCTCTAGGGGATGCATCTAGCATCCCAGCTGTCAGGATACCGACGCCAGAATCCAGACACCACTCAGGACACCGGAGCCGGATCACTGACAGTCCGAAGGTGAGTATCGGGGTGCGGATTAGGACCTGGAGGAAGTAGGCACTAGAAGCGGGGTAGCCCTAGTGCCCACCCCCCGAGGGTTAGCCAAAGTCACCATCCCCCGAGGGTAGCGGACAGAGGATGGAGGTAAAAATACTTACCCCCTCTGATGTCAGAATCTTCAATGTTGGGAGGCTGCGGTGGGTCCTGTGACCGTGGGCATCATGACAACCAGGATATAGTACGTATTCCGTCTCAGAACGCAGACGACATTGGGGAGAACCACGAGATTTGGTGGTCCTCAGAATTTTCTCTCACTTACCCATCATTACTATTTAATGACACTCTTGCACACGGTTATAGCCAGGATAACACACCTGCCCCTCTTGTTTTATTAACATGAAGATATGGCGCTACAGGACTTTTCTGTTGGAGTAAAGGAATGTTATAATACATGCACATTAAGTGATCATGTCCTTGTACTGATGAGAGAAAGGTCCTATACAATATGGACATACTTCTATTTATCCCAGTTACTGCAAACCTTACTCCCATGGTGTACATGCCACTGGTTGGTCTCCGAGATCCCATGTTGCTAAGTTACCACTGGCAGAACACAAATACAGCAGGGGTCCAAATTACAATCTTTCAGTTTCTAATCTGAACATTGCTATTGATAAAGCTAAATATTTATCTTATATAATACCCTTTATGAGGTCTAAGAACGCTGTACGCTATCTACGTATGGAGTACCGTAAGGGTACGCTCGTTGCGTAACGATCGCTTAGCCGTGGTCAAGACGCTCAAGCGTCACGTTCGCTCACGGCCAAGAGATCACAGGCAGGCACGCTATTGGCTGCCGACTAACGTAATGATTCGCTATAGCGTAGCGGACGCTCGGGACCACGAGGAGATCACCAGCGGCGCTGACGCTCACAATGTTAAACCTTTGTATCTAAACCATAAACAGTGTATTGTGCAATAAAACCCTAGTGTAATGATAGAGTGTAAATGCAACACAGTATAACCTTATTACCTTTAAAGCTGTTCTAGCGTCACCGACGCTCTGAGAATACTTAACACTATAAGAAATACACAGATACCTGGGCTTAGGGTCCAACGCCTAATATATATATATATTATGAATGATATACTTGCAAAAGAATTAATACAAATACAAATCATACACTACAATATAACATAGACTACCTAACCAGATAACTACACAGGAAATACAATACAATTACTATTTAAGGGAAAATAAGAGAGAAAGAGGAGAAGAGAGAGAGAGATTGGCCCACAATAACAAGAAGATCAATATAGTTGCGGAGAAAACTTACGCACAAAGGAAACGATCGCATGCGCCTCTGGACATCCAGCTCCCGATTTTCAGCAATGATAACCGTTGAAGAGTGAGAGCTGGATGTGATCGGCCTGTCTATTTATGCCCCACACACAATGCAATTCAATGGTCCCTACAATCTCATTGTTCATTGGACACAGGAATTCCTCCTCGCATTATAACAAAAGGTCATAGGTTGATTCATACAGGTGGGCCGTGACTATTTCCAACAGCTCAGGTGGGAGGGAAACTGGGTTTCCCGCCGCATGGATAAGTGCAAATACAGTAAATGTTCATAAACTTCTTATGTCCATAACTATTCGCACGAGCGATTAATCTGCTTCAAACCAACACCGGAATATTGCTAATTAAATACTCTTCCGATGGGTACTAAACACCACTGTATTACTCCTGTCTGACCCTTCGTATCAAACAAAGAGGGATTTCTCTGTTCACGAACATTCTATATTAACCAAACTTTCAGAATCTATCAAAGGGACCATGATCTACAAAATACATTATATAGTGAAAATATGTAACGATTGAGTCGCACGCTATGATCACATAAACTCTACCGTAAATACGCATACCGTGCGCCTGCGGGTGCCCGCGACTGTGAGTATGCGCACGTACGGGAGAGCGTACGCATGCGCAGCACGGACCTGTGTGAGGTGCAAATATGGTAGTGTGCATAGAGATATTTTTCTGACTTTGACAGTCCACCCTTTGGCAGTCAACAATAACTGCCACCTTCTAAAACATTTCAAAAGGAGAAAAATATATGTCAGGGGTTAATACATTTACATGGTTGGGTAGGGGAGGAGAGGAGAAGGTAGGAAAAGGGTATGACCTAGTGAGATAGCAGAAGCATGTGTGTATGAATCCGTGCTTGGGGGTCATGTATCATCGTGCCGTACGTGTTTTAAATCAAGCTTCGAGGTATTGCGAAGTATACATTTGAATTCCTTCTTATCCCGTGGTACGGGTCTGTGGATGAGCTGTCAAACTTTACCGAGCTCTTTTCGGCTTTGGTTGTAACAAAATGGGGGAGCACATTTTAGTTGATGATACATGAATGGGGGAGATATGTGATTGCTGATATCTGTGCCTGTATTCCCTATCGACTATGTGTGTCATTACCTGAGGGTTGTAGAAATGAAGAAAAGACATAATTACGGTAAATGCGGTGGTATTCTATGTCAGGTAAATGTACATTCGTCGATTGAGGTCTTGTTTGGTGTCTGTTGAATGCAGTCTTCTTTGTGCTTTTGCCCATAAGGTGCGAGCAAAAGCTGTCAATGTCCATAGATTTACAAAAGTGTTGGGCTAGCGTAATTTTAAAATTTCTAGGGAAACTGGGGATCCATGGCATAGTTCATCAAAAATCTGTGTATCAGGTTGTCAAAACTTCTTCTTTAATCCATCTGTTGTCTGTATATCGGCTCATCAAATTCCTCGTCCAAGTGGGTCTTTTTACCTTGGAGGAAACGGAAAAACAGGTGAAAGAAACGGACCGTAGAAATCGCATTTTCATCACATCATTGTTTCTACATTTGGGTCATAAATCAAGTCCATTGGAATTACAGTTTCCTCACTCCTTAAACTCATTACCCTAGTACGACGATTGCACCTCATTAAAGCCTGCCCGCATCTAAATATCAAGCCAATCGTTATGATAACACCTAAGATACATAGGAGAAACTTCCCAACATCCATTATGACTCCTTGAGCCCAGTCTCCTAAACCAGAGAACCAATTTCGCGGGTTCAACCATGACACCCAACCAGTCAGCTCATTACCTACAGCAGCAAGAGTGAGATTGTGTCTCCTGCGAAATTCCCACTTCAGTTGGAGAATATCGTCCATCTTTTGGTCTATGACCTCGACCGGGTCCTCGGTGCTATTCGTAATATAGGTGCAACATTTCACGCCGTATTGTGTTGCCAGTGTGACACAATATCCGCCTGTCACTGCTGTGAGGTAATTAAGAACCATTCTATGCTGTACCAGTTCTGTTTTATAAGCCTGAAGTTCTCTTCCAGTATACCTAAACGTGTCATCATACATTTCAGTGATATTATCTAACAAATTTGCAAGCGCAGATATGTATTTATAATTCAACACTCCTCTGGCGGTGCGAGTGATGTCTAACGCGATTAGAAACTGAATCCCGGTGGATTCATGGATCATGTCAGAGGCCGGGTGCTCTGTTCTTTCTATCAGGTGCCGTTTAACTACGTGCTCGTAATGGGTGTGAGTATAAGGAGTTTGGGCAACACGGTGTATGTCTTTCATTTTGTCATGTGATACAGTCATTACTTCAGGCAGTACTTTTCCAATATAACACAATCCTTCAGAGTTTGGGGCAAGCCACTTATACGCCTTTCTCCCGCATATGAAATATGCATCATCGGGGAGAACATATGGGACGGAGTAGGACATAACCATATTACACACCTTCCATGTGAAATCTCCTAACCCTAATTCTTCCATCTGCTTAGTACACGTATCAGGTTGTACGATATGTGCACAGTATCCTGGTGATACCTCTCCAACTCTCGTAATCCTATTTCCTAAGGTATACCTATACCGGAAAGATTTTCCTCTACTGGCTATGTGGCGTATAAGCTCTGTATCTGTAGGCATTCTATCTGCTCTATGCGAAAAGGTCATGGTTTGATTACTCCATGACACTTCCCAATTTCCCGGCTTTCGGGGATTGGAGATGTTAAAGCATAATAGGGACCTATCCACATGGTATTGGTGGAGCTTCAAACTAGGAGGGCTGGATATATTAAACCTCCTGTCCACCGGTCTCCCACCACTTAACTCAAGTACCTCCCCTAACGTTAAAGGAAATGCTACTAGCCCTGATTTGCTATGACCTTGAGGTACTTGAGAGCATACCCAACAATCTGTTTTATTTAACACACTACCCACTAAGGAGTGATAGTCACTCAATGGATGCCGGTCCATATGGATATTAAAACTGGATTGGCATTTCTTTATGCACCCATCCTCAATGACATTGTTACAGAGCCGACAGATACAGTTTTCTTCAGCTAACAATCCTTCACAATTCCTTCTATGGTCAATGTTATCGGATCGTTTTCTGATACTCGCCTTTGCTTGTTGATTATGTTGTTCTTGGAAAACTACGCCTCCATCTCTGTCATCAGAACCCATTCCAGAACCTCTCTCGACCTCCATGGTACTCTCGCCGGAACAGACTGCTCTGGTCAACGTCATGGTCAACAGGAAAATCCGGATCACAGTCTCTTGGGGCAAGTCCATCTTGTAGGAGGAAACGGAGAAGAATGAGAAGGGGGAAAAAATAATTGAGGGAGATGGGATGGGAAGTTGGAGAAAAACAATAAAAGGGAACAGGGGATCGACAACTGCTTTTGGTCTTGTGATTTTCAATGCTCAGGTGCCGCCTCAGTCCTCCTGGAACAGACACTCCAGTGATACAACCTCTACCGTCTGTTCCTTATCACGGGGCCTCTCTGGATCAGCAACCTTTTTACAGTGGGACGAATGAACCCAAGTCTCTCTCTCAGCAACCTTCAATGCTGTAGTGCTAGTCAATAAGACCTGGTATGGTCCTTCCCATCTGTCAATAAGGCAACCTGAGCGTAGAAAATTCCGTATCATTACATAATCCCCAGGTTCAATGTCATGACAATTACTATCTGGTAAATCAGGAATCACTAACTTCAGATTATCATTTTGATTCCTTAACTGTTTACTCATGTTAATCAAGTATTTTACAGTCACTTCATTGTTACACTTCAAATCATCCTGAGGGTTAATCATAACATGCGGTTGTCGACCAAACAAGATTTCAAAAGGAGACAGATTAAGAGGGGACCTGGGAGTGGTTCTGATGCTGTACAGTACAATGGGTAAAGCTTCTGGCCATGTCAATCCTGTCTCTGCCATCACTTTACTCAGTTTATTTTTAATAGTGCTGTTCACTCTTTCCACTTTCGCACTCGCCTGTGGACGGTATGGAGTGTGCAGCTTGCTATCAATTCCCATCAATTTACACATTCCTTGAAAGACATCACCTGTAAAATGGGTACCCCTATCACTTTCGATAATTCTAGGGATACCGTATCTACATACAAATTCCTGCACAATTTTCTTAGCAGTAAACATAGCGGTATTTGTGGCCGCCGGAAATGCTTCGACCCAATTTGAGAAAACATCTATACAAACAAGTACATATTTCAAATTTCGACAAGGGGGTAATTGAATAAAGTCAATCTGTATTACCTGGAAAGGGCCGCCGGCAGGTGGGATATGAGATGGTTCTGTAGGTATTGCCTTTCCGATGTTCTTTCTCAGACAGGTAAGGCATGACATTGTCCTTTTACTCGCATGAGATGAAAATCCTGGGGCACACCAATATGCTCTTACCAACTTGCACATCCCTTCCTTGCCCAGATGAGTCAGCCCGTGAGCTGCCTCAGCTAAACATGGAAGGTATGCTTTGGGGGCCACTGGTTTACCGTGTCCATCCGTCCAGAGTCCTGAGGACTCCTGACCATATCCTTTTGCCTTCCAGACTGCCTTTTCCTGTGTGGAACACAAATTTTGCATCTCACACAACTTCTGTGTGTTGATGGTATTAAATACCATCAGTTGTGTGGTGTCTGTCTGTCTGGGGGTAGCAGCTGCTAATTTAGCAGCTTCGTCTGCTCGGCTGTTACCAAGTGATACTGGGTCTTGGCTATATGTGTGTGCTTTACATTTGATAACAGCCACTCTGTCGGGTTCCTGTATCGCTGTTAGAAGCCTTTTTATGTGAGCTGCATGCGCTACCGGTGTACCAGCTGCCGTCATTAAATTTCTGAGGCGCCATAGGGCTCCGAAATCATGGACTACCCCGAATGCGTATCTAGAATTGGTGTAGATATTGGCTGATTTGCCCTTAGCCAATTCACATGCTCTGGTTAGGGCGACCAGTTCAGCAACCTGGGCTGAGTGAGGTGGGCCTAGCGGTTCCGCTTCTATGGTGCCTTGGTCATCTACGACTGCGTATCCAGTACACAAGTCTCCCGAGTCTGACTGTCTATGACAACTACCGTCCGTGTAGAACGTAAGTTCTACATCTTCCAGTGGGTTGTCACTGATGTCAGGCCTTGCGGTAAAATTTTGGGTCAAATATTCCATACAATCATGTGTGTCTTCCTTTGTATTAAATTCTCCTTCCCCACCACTCTCATCCTCCACCCTTTGTGCCTGTCCAGGCACACCTGGGAGATATGTTGCAGGATTTAATGCACTGCATCTCCTTATGGTGATGTTTACGGGGGCCATTAGTGCCAATTCCCATCTTGTAAACCGCGCTGATGAGACGTGTCTGGTTTGGGCAGAATTTAACAAGGCTGACACTGCATGTGGTGTATGAATTGTGAGGTTGTGACCTAGCACGACGTCTTCGCTTTTCGTTACTAGCAATGCTATCGCAGCAACGCTTCGCAAGCATGTGGGGAGGGATCGCGCTACCGTATCTAGCTGAGCGCTGTAATATGCTACCGGCCTGCTGGCATCACCGTGCTTTTGGGTTAGTACGCCTGCCGCGCAACCAGCACTTTCTGTTCCGTATAGTTCAAAGGGTTTCCCATAGTCTGGCATACCCAATGCTGGTGCCTGCGTTAGGCACTGTTTAAGTCTCTCAAATGCTGTCTCAGACTCGTCTGTATGCGAAATCCGATCAGGTTTGTTTGAGGAGACCATCTCCTGCAAGGGTAACGCCAGGATGGAAAACCCTGGGATCCAATTACGGCAATACCCACACATTCCTAAAAATTTTCTGATCTGTTGCTGGGTTTGGGGCAGAGTCATGTTTCTAATTGCTTGAATTCTATCAGCGGTCAGGTGTCTCAGTCCTTGTGTTAGACAGTGTCCCAAATATTTTACCTTAGTTTGGCATAATTGCAACTTGTCTTTGGAAACCTTGTGTCCTGTGTCTGAAAGATGAAACAGGAGCTGTTTCGTATCCTTCAGGGATGCTTCCAATGAATCAGAACACAGTAGTAGATCATCCACGTACTGTATTAATACTGATCCACTCACTGGTTGGAAAGACTGTAAACAATCATGCAAAGCCTGAGAAAATATACTTGGGCTATCTATGAATCCTTGTGGTAATCGAGTCCATGTGTATTGGACTCCTCTGTATGTAAATGCAAACAAATATTGACTGTCAGGGTGCAGAGGTACCGAAAAGAAAGCGGAGCAGAGGTCAATAACAGTGAAAATTTCGCAGTGGGAGGGATTTGCATTAGGATGACAGCTGGATTTGGCACTACGGGGAACTGACTCTCAACTATTTTGTTAATCCCCCTTAGATCCTGCACTAGCCGGTAACCCCTCCCCCCACTCTTTTTAACAGGGAAGATGGGACTATTGGCAGTGCTGGACGTTCTTACCAGAATGCCCTGTTGTAGCAAGCGCTCTATTACTGGGTAAACTCCTAACTCCACCTCTGGCTTCAGAGGGTACTGTGGGATTTTTGGAGCTATCCTACCATCTTTTACTTGTACAACTACCGGAGCTACGTTTGCCATTAATCCAGTGTCCTGTCCATCTTTAGTCCAAAGTGACTCTGGTATCTGAGATGTCATTTCTTCTACTTGGGAGGGAGTCCTATTTGTCATAATGGTATGTGACATTAATTTTGACGGGGAGTCTAACATGTCTCGCACTTCCTGAGCGTGATTCTCAGGTATGTCCAAGAATACACCTTCAGGAGTACAATAAATGACGCACCCCATTTTACACAGTAAGTCTCTTCCCAGGAGATTAGTCGGTGCCGATGCAGCCAGCAAAAAGGAATGCTTGGTATGTAAAGGCCCTACTGTAATCTCGGCTGGTTTGCTAACAGGGTAGTGCTGGACTACTCCCGTTACCCCTATGGCTGGAATTGTCTTACCAGTGGTTCTCATGCCCACTGTCGAATTTATCACTGATTTGGCCGCCCCTGTGTCTACAAGAAAGTTTAATGATTTACCAGCTACATTGATTGCAATTTCTGGTTCACTTCCAAGGCTTGCAATCAATTTTACTGGCTGCAGATTACAGGTATGGCCACACCCCTATTGGGTATGGTGACCTCCCTGAATCCCGCTGGCAGCAACTACTTGTGATGGAGTTAATTGGGAGCTACCAGAGGCTTGCCAGTCTCTGTTCGGGGGATATCTTTTTGTTTCCCCTGTATGTGGCTCATAACTCCGTTTCTGCGGACCCTGCTCCCAATGTCGTGTGTCGTGTCGTTGTCTAGGGGGTTGGTATGAGTTTCGTGAATTCTTCATTCTACAATCTCGTGCCATGTGTCCCTGTTTATGACAAGAATAACAAGTAACCACATTTGACTTACCCACAGGGTTTGGTGATATAAACAAAGGCTGCCTTGTGGTCAGGGCCTGTATACTTACTGCCATTAACTTATCACCTTGTTGTTCCCTGTGTCTGGTGATGTTCCTATCGTGATCAATAGCAGCCTCTCTCAAAGTAGCCACAGACAGACCTCGCCAACATGGTTGTGTGGTCTGTACCCTAGTCTTTAATGATTCTTTTAAACCATCCATCAGTACCGATACTGCTACTTCTCGATGGTTTATGTTTGTTTTAATGTCCTCTATGCCTGTGTATTTTGCCATTTCTGATAATGCTCTGTGAAAATACTCTGCAGCTGTTTCTGACTCCTTCTGTTTAATGGAGAATATTTTGTTCCATTTAACTACGGCTGGGAAATACTCCTTTAACTGTAAACTTATTCTTTTTACATTGTCTTTGTTGTATACATCTGTAAGAGGTACATCCTGATCTAATCCACAGTCAGCTAAAAATTGAGCTGCGTCGACATTGGAGGGTAAACATGCTCTCAGCAATATCTGCCAGTCTTTGTTGTTGGGCTCTACAGTGTTACCTAGGTCTCTGATGTATTTTTGGCTGGCAACTAAGTCTTTTCTAGGGTCAGGGAATTCCGACACTATGGTCCTTAATTCCATTCGGGAAAATGGGCTGTACATGGCAATGTTCCTAACAGGAGTGACTCCTGAAGTGTCTGTTTTCCCATTTGGAACTACTATTACCTTAACAGGATTAACTCTAACAACCTCATTCTGTGTAGATTCTACAGGCTGTGGTGAAATAGTTTCAGCATAGTGTATGGTGCCGTACTTACCCGTTGATACGACCTCACCTATCCCTCCGCTAGGGGCCTTTGTTACTAATCTCGGGGGTGGAGCTGTGCCTACTGTGGTCTCTGCTATGGTGGCTGCTAGAGAGAGCGCTGAAATTGTTGCCGATTCGTCCTCTTGATCACACTCCTGAGGAAAGTTCAAAACAGGGTACAACTTGCACGGGTTAATACTTGCATTGGTTAATTGGTTAACATTATCTTTAACATTTACACAGTTGCTAAGTGTTTGTGTGTTACACCTTAGTGCGTCATTCTCCGCAACCAATTTTTCTCCCGATATATATGGTGGCGGTGGGGCCGTGGCTATCAGTTTTCTGATCGAGCCAGATCCCGCCGCCTGAGCCAATCCTCTCTGTATGTCACCCTCCTGTTGCCACAACTGTAAATAATCATAATGCTTGATTCGTCTCTTTGCTGATTTAATGAGACATATCCTTCTCCTTAAATTCGTTAACACTTCTGTGCTGAAGCTACCTACTCTTGGGAATTTCTCCCCGTCATGTATTGTCATTCTCTCCCATTCATCACATAAAGCTTCTGTGTGACTTCCGTATTTCTCACACATTACGTATCTTGCCGACCCGACTGGTCGGTTCACTGAATCAACCCGAACCGAGGTTGATCGCCCCCTACCTGAACAAGTGGCCCCCATAGTTCGAAGGTGTTGCTTTATTCAGCCAACCCTTACGCAAACCAAAATGTTCAAAATAGGCTGACGGTGGCGGTTTACCGAGTACCCCACTCACTCGCCCACGCCGACCAATACGACCTGATCACACCGATATGGTGCTGGCGTACTCGACCCAGGGCCCCTGCGACCTGAACCTCTATTTACTGGAACCTGTGAGGGTGATCCGAAGAACACTTACTCTTTCCAGTAACTATTGGTTGTTGGATAGTTCCTGAGTGAGCAGCGAACCTCCCTTAAAATAAAAAAAATTACACAAATCACGTTAGAATGTACAAATAGCGTTTATGACCTTCGTACACAAATAGTACCGGTCAGGTTTACTAATGCACACAATTACGTGCGGTACAATCGTTCAGCACATAAGCAACTAATCTTATGTACGGAGCGACCAGTGGAATCGAAAATTACGGCTGCGAATTCCTTCAGCCAGAGCTTGTATGGCCTATATGGGTGTTGCACCAACCCTTTTATTGGTGTTGTGCCTGTGGACTGTATAGCGGACTTTCTTGTCTGCTGTACCTGAACCTGCTGGTCTGCTATGACCTCCTGGTCTGTTACAGTATGACCTCCTGGTCTGCTACACTCTAATGCTCAAATTGTATGTTTTAACCAGGGATGCCTCCCTAGCCACCATGTACGTCACTTACACGCATGTACCTCACGAGAACTCGACTTTTCTTGTGGTTCAACCTCAAAAATTGTAAAAACAAACACTCACTCACCACATATACACTTTTGTTTCTATTTCTATTTCTGCGCAGAAATTTCTCTTTAGACCAGATGTGTTACAAATTAGGAGAAGGATCTATTAATTTAAATTTCGAATGTTAAAATAGATTTGCGCGATTTATCGCCTTGCGTTATTTACCGCGTTGCGCTATTTATCGCGTTGAAAAAAAATTAACACTTGTGATTTGAGTTACGTGGGCGTACCCGGACGCTCCGCTGCGTGATATACGCTGCGTGCGTCGGCCTTTGGTTTGCGTACGCAAGTCTCAGTCCTTTGTTAGAGACACGTGTACGCAAAGCAAAGATCCACCGTAACACAATTTATACGTTTATCAATGTAGATGATCCTTTATCATCTACCACGCACCACACCATGACTTCGCCTTGTCTCTCAGGCAAACCTGTGTGTTTGTCTATACTTTAACTATGTTACCTTTACTCTTAAACTATGAAATAGCGGCAAATCTCTCTTAGCACGTTTATCAACTATAAAACTGGCAAACAGGAGAGTGATATACGAAAATACATAAATGAAAAAAAAAGAAATGTAGATATATATGTGTGCGTGCGTGTGTACGCAAGACAGAGAAATAAACAGTTTTAAAAGAGACTAGCGTGTTGTTCTTACCTCCGGTTCCCGGATTCCTTCAGCACCCTTTACTAAGAGAAGCAGACGCTTATCCAAACAGCACTACGAGAGGAATATGATCTCCCGCCCTTTGCTGCTGGATAATGTCTGCTGAAATTACCTAGTGCAGATATGTGAAGGACAGGACGAGCCCGCAATTGATAAAGCTAAATATTTATCTTATATAATACCCTTTATGAGGTCTAAGAACGCTGTACGCTATCTACGTATGGAGTACCGTAAGGGTACGCTCGTTGCGTAACGATCGCTTAGCCGTGGTCGAGACGCTCAAGCGTCACGTTCGCTCACGGCCAAGAGATCACAGGCAGGCACGCTATTGGCTGCCGACTAACGTAATGATTCGCTATAGCGTAGCGGACGCTCGGGACCACGAGGAGATCACCAGCGGCGCTGACGCTCACAATGTTAAACCTTTGTATCTAAACCATAAACAGTGTATTGTGCAATAAAACCCTAGTGTAATGATAGAGTGTAAATGCAACACAGTATAACCTTATTACCTTTAAAGCTGTTCTAGCGTCACCGACGCTCTGAGAATACTTAATACTATAAGAAATACACAGATACCTGGGCTTAGGGTCCAACGCCTAATATATATATATATATATATTATGAATTATATACTTGCAAAAGAATTAATACAAATACAAATCATACACTACAATATAACATAGACTACCTAACCAGATAACTACACAGGAAATACAATACAATTACTATTTAAGGGAAAATAAGAGAGAAAGAGGAGAAGAGAGAGAGAGAGAGAGATTGGCCCACAATAACAAGAAGATCAATATAGTTGCGGAGAAAACTTACGCACAAAGGAAACGATCGCATGCGCCTCTGGACATCCAGCTCCCGATTTTCAGCAATGATAACCGTTGAAGAGTGAGAGCTGGATGTGATCGGCCTGTCTATTTATGCCCCACACACAATGCAATTCAATGGTCCCTACAATCTCATTGTTCATTGGACACAGGAATTCCTCCTCGCATTATAACAAAAGGTCATAGGTTGATTCATACAGGTGGGCCGTGACTATTTCCAACAGCTCAGGTGGGAGGGAAACTGGGTTTCCCGCCGCATGGATAAGTAAGTGCAAATACAGTAAATGTTCATAAACTTCTTATGTCCATAACTATTCGCACGAGCGATTAATCTGCTTCAAACCAACACCGGAATATTGCTAATTAAATACTCTTCCGATGGGTACTAAACACCACTGTATTACTCCTGTCTGACCCTTCGTATCAAACAAAGAGGGATTTCTCTGTTCACGAACATT
Source organism: Pseudophryne corroboree (assembly GCF_028390025.1). NCBI lineage: Eukaryota > Metazoa > Chordata > Amphibia > Anura > Myobatrachidae > Pseudophryne > Pseudophryne corroboree. The sequence continues at coordinate 41,518,155 of NC_086455.1, forward strand.
CTATATTAACCAAACTTTCAGAATCTATCAAAGGGACCATGATCTACAAAATACATTATATAGTGAAAATATGTAACGATTGAGTCGCACGCTACGATCACATAAACTCTACCGTAAATACGCATACCGTGCGCCTGCGGGTGCCCGCGACTGTGAGTATGCGCACGTACGGGAGAGCGTACGCATGCGCAGCACGGACCTGTGTGAGGTGCAAATATGGTAGTGTGCATAGAGATATTTTTCTGACTTTGACACTATAGGAAATCTCGTTAACAGGTTTATTCAAATGCAAACATGCAAAGAAGAATCTCCCATACTTCATTTGGGGGCTGAGCATTTAGCTTTATAGATCCTATGCTGATCCGCACAGTTCGAGGCCTCTATTCTAGACACCTTCAAAAACAGACTGACATCCTCACCCATGCTTTTCATTAATGCACCTATAGTTTTCTAAAACAAACAAGCAAGCATACCCAAATGTACAGGTATCTTTTCTGTAGGTAATGCATCTAATTATCTATTCTGTATCATGTTTCTTTTCATCTGGAACTGTAAGTCCCATAGCGAGAAAAGTGCTATATAAAACAAGAGTTATGGTAAAACTTCGTTAACTCTTTTTATTTGAGGTCCATGGGATCCACAGGGTTAACCTTGAGGTATGGATTGTGGAGACCAGGATTAAGCACCAAACAGCATGTGCTGGGCTCCTCTACCCTCATTCCACGCATACATGCTCAGGCACTTTAGGTTTGTTAACAAGCCCAGAGCAGGAGTTGCAGAGGAGAGAAGGAAGAATGGTACACAAAGAAAATACTCTCTCACTCACGACCGTTAAAGTAACCCATTGAAGCTAGGTGCGTCAGGGTGGACGTCCTGTGGATCCCATGGACCTCGAAGAAAAAGAGTTAATGAAGGTAAGTTTTACCATAAGTCTTATTTTCTTCTTCGGGGTCCATGGTCTCCACAAGGTTAACCTTGGGGATGTCCCATAGCAGTTGTAAAAGGGAGTGTACGCTCCTAAGCTGAAAGGAGGACATTGCGACCAAAAGTTCTGATCTCAGATCAGATCCTGAGATGGGTTGAAGCGATGGCCAGTAGAAAAAGTATTTGCAGTTAACCATTTAAGGTCTACCGTCTCCAATGGTTCAAATGGAATCCTTTGTAGGGCCCGAACAACCAATGACAAATCCCAAGGAGCAACCGGAGGGATAAACGGAGGTTGTATCTGGAGTACCCCTTAGAGGAAGGTACGAACAATCTGGTAAGGAAGCAAGTTTCTTCTGGAACCAGACGGACAAGGCCAAGACCTGAACCTTCAGAGAAGAAAGGCGAAGACACATGGCAAGGCCCGCCTGTACGAAGGCCAGAAGCCTAGGAATCCTAAGAATCTTTGGATCATAGTGGCGATGAGTACACCACTGAAAGTAGGAGTGCCAGATACGGTAATAAAAGCAAGCTGATGCTGGTTTGCGAGCTTGCAGCATAGTTTGAATAACCGCACTGGAAAATCCTTTTTCCCTTAGGATGGATGTCTCAAGAGCCACGCAATCAAAGACAAGCGGGCTAGGTCCAGATGGAGACAGGGCCCCTGTGAGAGCAGATCTGTTTGAAGGGACAGAGGAAAAGGCTTGTCTATGGAGAGATCCGTGAACCAATGGTGTCTGGGCCATGCTGGAGCCACGAGTATGATCGTGCCGCCTTCCTCCTTCAATTTGCTTAGTACTCTGGGAAGTAGAGATACGGAAGGGATAGGCCAGACGAAATGCCCGTGGGACTATTAGTGCATCCATGAAAATTGCATCCGAATCTCGTGTTCTGGCCCTGTACACTGGCACCTTGTGGTTGTGTCTGGAAGCCATGAGATACATGTCTGGAAGACCCCATTTGTTTACCAGAAGTTGAAAGACGGCTGGATGTAGAGACCACTCTCCGCTGAAGATGGAGCTCTACCCAGGTGGGAATCTGAGTTACTTCCTGCATCACTGCCGCATTGTGAGTGCCTCCCTGACGATTTATATAAGCCACACCCATGGCATTGTCTTACTGGATTTGTACGGGAGAGCCCTGTAGAAGGCCCTGAGACATTTGAAGGGCCTGGTACACTGCCCAAAGTTCCAGGACGTTGAACGGAAAATCTTTTTCTGTCAGACACCAGCAGTCCTGAAGGAGTGACTGCCCGTGATTGCTCCCCACCCCTGGAGGCTGGATGATGATGTGATCTGTGGGTGTCCTCATGACGGACCCACGCAGCATAGTTTTCACGGGGTATTGGTGCCGGGGTGTGCGGCGGGGTAAATGGCTCAGGAGGCACTGGCTAGTACCAAAGCTAGATTTACGCACAATTTATGAGCCAAAGGGTGCATGTGGGCATTATACACAGGTGCAGCATTATATACTGCTGGAAATTTGGTGAGTTTTGCTCAGAGATGTGCGGAAAAGATAGGCAGGGGGGGCACTGCCTCAGCTGCCATAGACTTTGTACTCCAGAGATTTGACTATAATAATCATTATAATAATAAAAAGAAGATATTTATAATATATTCTTTAGATTTTTTTATATAGTCAAGCCTCTGGTTTAAACATTAGTATGACAGGAAAAGCCCTGCCTCACCTCACCACACACTACTGTATTGGTGTTGCTTTTAAAAGGTATGTCCGTTTTCATTATTTGTATCATGATGACGAAGTGTGATTAACCTTCTAAATGTTGATCTAAACACCTGCTGTGTTGAATGTGTATTTCCTGTGTCGCCTCCTCTGTATTTGATATATGGGAACTCTGCAATTATCTCTGAAGGAAAGGCACCGGACAAGGTATTTTATATTGGGAGAGCTGCTTCGCTCACCTATGTGTGCGTATATTATATATATATATCTATATATATATATATATACATATATACACACACACACACACACACACACACACACTAGCTGTAGTACCAGGCGTTGCCCGGGATTTTAAGAATGTTTACAAAAATAAATGTAAATATTAAACACACAGTATCAATAACATTGTGGATAGCTGAATACCCATGCTTCGCTACAGGATGAGGATGGTAAATTAGAATGATAGTTGTTTGTTAATTTACGTTGGTTGAAGATCTAGTATATAGGCATATCTTGCTTCCCTGATGCACTTTGTGTAGTGGCCGGACCCCTTTTTGGTCCCCTGCTCTTCCCACTACACAACTCTCAGTCTGTGGCTTCCCGCTGCCTCCATTCCCCTCCTCACATCATGTCAGTGGCCCTGTGAAATTATAGATTTTTTTAGTTTCTTATATAGCGTAGCACATTATCTATCTCCTGATATACTCTGTGCTGCTGGGGGACCGTGCTACTTTTACTATATAACTCCCAGTGTGTGGGTTCGTGCTACCTCCATTCCCCTCCTCACATCATGTCACTGCCCCTGTCCCATGCAGCCCTGTCATCACTGACATATCATGCATGTCCTGATATAGTCTGTGCTGCTGGCCCATCCCTAGGGGTGCTAGTGGTGTGTTGCCCCCACAGTGTTTGTTCCCAGAGTGTAAGTCATATGTGTAGCAAGTTTGGTGTAAATTGCTCTAGGCATTCCAGAGTTATGCTGTCTGCTGAAAAACTCTGTGCTGCTGCCTTACCCATAGGGGTGCTAGGGGTGTCTTACCCCCGCAGTATTTGTTCCCAGCTTGTAAGTCAGATGTGTACCAAGTTTGGTGTAAGTTGCTACAGGCCTTCCACAGTTATGCTGTCTGCTGAGATACTCTGTGCTGCTGTACCATCCCTAGGGGTGTTTCCCCCCCCACAGTATTTGATTCCAGATTGTAAGGCATATGTGTACCAAGTTTTGAGTACATTGCACCAGCAATTCTGGAGTTATGCTGTCTCCTGATATACTCTGTGCTGCTGTCTTCCCCCCCCCCCCCCTCCCAGGGGTGCTTGGGATATCTAATTGTTTTAGTTGCCTCCACCGTGTTTTAATATGCTCGTATGTAAAATTTCACGATCGTCGCTTGTAAACTGTGGATTTGTATAGAAAGACAGGACAGATTATCGCTTTTATATAGTAGATATATATAATAATAGAACCCACCTTCACTGAACCCAATGATCAATTTAAAGAAGAATGGGATGCAACCTTACATGATTGTTCCCTCAAATTAATGAGAATAATTATAGAGGAGAAAAAGAGGGATTTAGTGAGAATTGAGAAGGAGTTGAGGATTAAAGAACTAGCATTAGAAACAGACAAAAACAGTGAGGAATTCAAAGCCAATGAAGTGGTTCTGGTCAAGAAATTAGACACAATAGAGGCGGAAGTAGTGCGTAATAAGGAAAGAAATTCTTCCGAGACAAATATGATTATGAAAATAATAGAATAAAGAAATTGAATGGCAACATGGATAAAACGAATATGAGGAGACGGGACTTCTCCAACCAAAGAAGCTACAAGGAATGGAAGACGATATCTGTCAAAAATAGAAATACGCAGAGGATACAATATCTACCAAGACAGCAGAATTTTGAACACAGGAATAGATATTCGGATTTGGATCGTTTAAATTCCGAAACAGATGGGGAGGATTTTTTATCCCCAGCGGCCTCAAATATTCCAGTAAGAAAGCTACCATATGTACGCGAGACTGTACATCGAGCATCCCCACTAAAGAGAAGACTGGTCGAAGACGAGGAAAAAGAGGAGGGACTAAACGATTACAAAAGAAGAAGGAATCTACGATACTAGAAAAATTACCCATGGGAGCTAAAGGAATTTTTAATCTCTCGGATCATGACCTATCAAAATCAGAAGTTACCTTACTGACTGAAGGCCTCTCTTTCGCATCAACCTCTAACCCAAATCAGTTTCAACTGTTTACAGATTTGAATAAGTTTGTCAGGAAACTGACCCTAAGACGACATTTTCTGAAGAAGGAGGAAACAAGCTATATGATAATACCTCAAAATCAGGGTTGAAATTACCCTCCAAATATTACCCTTTGGAGTCTAAGAGTAGCCAAATTGATACCTTTTATCAATTGGTGAAAAAAGATCTGTGTGAGGACCCTTTGACATTAGTCCATGGTAAAGAATCCAGTAATTTGACTAACTTTGAAAAACAGGCATTGAAACAGTTGAAAAACAATACAGATTTGGTATTAAGACAGGCGGACAAGGGGGGAGGCTTAGTGGTCCTGAATAGAACAGACTATGAGAAGGAAGCATTGCGACTAAGTGACGCTGAGTCCTATTCAAAATTAAGGAAAGATCCCACGGCAGAGTATGTAGAAGAATTGAGACCTATACTGGTTGAGGCATTACATAAGGGAATAATAAATAAAGATGAGTATCAATTTCTTATAAAAAAAAACATCCGATTATTCCTATATTTTATTTTCTACCGAAAATTCACAAACAACTTGAGAATCCACCAGGCAGACCAATAGTGGCGGGGATAGATTCCCTTACAGCCAACCTCTCAGAATATGTGGACATTTTTATAAAAAAGTACGTCCCATCTTTAACGTCTTATGTAAAGGATACTACATCGATACTCCAAACGTTAAAAGATATAGAGTGGAAGGAGAGCTATACTTGGGTGACCATCGAAGTACAGTCTTTGTATACCTCCATTAGTCACAGCAAAGGAATTGAATCATGTAGAGAATTTCTCATGGAAGATACTGAGATCTCAGAAGAACACAAGGATTTTATATGTATTTTAATAAATTTCATACTTACTCATAACTATTTTAAATTCCTTGACCAATTTTATATCCAAATATGCGGGACAGCGATGGGGACAGTATTCGCCCCAAGTTTTGCAAACCTGCACATGGGGAGTTGGGAACGAAAGTATATCCATAATAACAACCCCTTTGTACATAATTTAATCCTTTTTAAACGATATATTGATGACATAATTATTTGGGAGGGTACGGAAGAAACTTTTAACAATTTTATCTCATACATCAGTATCAATGAGTACAATTTAACTTTCATATGTAAAAGAAACCAGGAAGAAATTGATTACCTGGATCTAATTGTGAGAGGTGAAGGAAATAGGATCGAAACAAAAAACTTTATTAAGAAGGTGGATTCCAATTCCTATGTACACTTCAAGAGTGGTCACGCATCCCACTGGAAGACGAACATCCCCTACTCTCAGTTTGTAGAGTAAAGAGAAATTGTAGTTAAGGGAAAGATTGCGAACAACTACAACTATACACAAAAAGATTTGAGGACAGAGGATATCCGAAGAAACTAACTGAAGATGCACTGAGAAGAACTGATCTTAAACCACGAGATGATTTGCTCCTTTATAAGAACAAGGAGGATAGTTCTACTGATGTTAGCTTCATCACTCAGTTTAATGGCCACGAGAAGGAAATTAGGAAAGGTCTGATAAAACATTGGAACCTGTTAACAATGGATCCTGTTCTGGATGAAATTTTATCAGTAAAGCCTAAGATAGTCTTTAAAAAAGCTAGGAGTTTGAAAGATCATCTAGCGCCAAGCATGCTCCCCCTAAAAAAAGTAGAAAAGAAAGGAATATTTGATAGTGCATTAAAAGGGTTCTACAAATGTAACCACTGCAACATATGCAAGTTTTCACATCCAAACACACACACAGTGGGGAATTTTAATGACTCTACGTCTTTTCCTATATTAGATTTTATAATTTGTAATACCACCTGGGTAATTTAAATTTTGGAATGTCCCTGTAACCTCATATATGTTGGAAAAACAAAAAGACCATTGAAAATAAAGATAACATATACGTAGTATAAGGAACAAAGTGGATATACATACCATTCCGAGACATTTCAAATCTTTTCATGCCTCTGACACTAATGGTCTTAAATTTAAAGCCATTGAATTAGTGCAGTTGGGCCCCAGGGGGTGAGATCGTGAAAATAAATTATCCAGACGAGAAATGTATTGGATTTTTGAATTGAATACTCTTACTCCGCACGGTCTGAATGACAATTATGAGATTGCACCTTTTCTATGAGCTCAATATTTTCTTTTACCCAATATGTGAAATCCATGTTGCTGCTATTGTATTGTTCTTGAGCATAATACTGTATATTTTTTTATGAGTTTTTGTCTGTAACATTTATTACCTATTCCCTGAGGCTCAGATTGCTGCTACTATATGTTTTATTATATGTGAAACCTATGCTGCTGCTATTCTATTTAGTGTTGGCTGTTTAATATTGTATATTTTTTATGAGTTTTTGTCTGTAATATTTATTAACTATTTCCTGAGGTTCAGATTGCTGCTATTATAGGTTTTAATAATTATATTTTAATATTGCATTGGAGTGTGAATTTTAATGCTACTTTCAAATTTCCACTTTGTATATATGTGGGATCTGAAGCAATACCATGGTTACTGATTATTGTCTTATCCCTCTAAAAATAAGGGACATATACTATGGTTTAGTTGTTTTTTTGATCACCGAGGTACGATCCCCACCCAAGCTGGGCAAGGAGACGGCACTGTGACCGTTATCCCCCTTATGCCGGCGCGGGCAGAACGGACCAGTTATGTGATCGATATTAAATACCTTCCCCGTGCAGAGTGCGGGGAACTGGGGGCGTGTAACCCATGTTGTGTATATGTTGCTAAGGTAACACTCCATATGCTACAGATCGGCTGTTACCGTGATGCTCGCGAGAGCACACGGGAGGATCGAGCACCATGAGCTTAGGAGTACGCAGCGGACGTGATAACGTCACTGGCGCCCCCGGGATCACCTAGCAATGGGCAGCAGTTTGTTGTTGTCATTAAGTTCCTAAAGTGCGCAGTGGGCGTGTCGGCATCACTGACGCACTCAGGATCATTTAGTAACGGGCGGCAGGATCTTTATATCTATTAGTGCATTCTCGGGAGATGCTGTGGGCGTAATGACGTCACGGCGATCCCGTGATTATGTTATAGCAGGAAGTAGTGTGTGTTTATTATTATTGTACTCCCGGAAGTGATGTCAAAATTAACCCGGAAGTGATGTCAAAATAAATCCGGAAGTGATGTCAGAATGAACTGAAAGGCGGGAAAACACTCCCCCTAATTATCTCATTAGTGTAGCTATAAGTAGAGAGAGCAGGCAGTGGGGTAGTATACTCCAGATGAAGTCCAGGCTTGAGATGCCTTAAGGACGAAACGCGCTGAGGAACAGAGACTGAACTGTATCTACTACACATCAGATAACCGATTTTTACATTATTTTGATGTACGGGTATTTGCTTTATTTTTTAACAATTAAAAAATGGTGTTAAAACTTTATTACACTATTTCGGCTACCTTCTTTCTTTTCATTGGTGATCATTGAGCATTAGAAGTACCATAAGGTTCTGGAGCTGAAGGGAGAAATCTATCCAGTTCGGCAATTCCCATTTGGAGAGCGTGCGATTTAATGAAGTGGTTAACTCCACTCATGATGGTACTTGCATTTTTCTAAGGGTGTTATTGAACTGGTGAAGGTTTTCATTTGAAGGAACCTAATATACTGCACTAGTAGGCGCTGTTTTCACCTTCTTTCTATATATATATATATATATATATATATATATACACATGCACACACACATATAGTTACAACATACACACAAAGATATATATTTATTAACACAAAAATACATACATACAAATAGACAACAGGATACCTCAGTGTCTTTTAATGTACAGTTGTACGAATTAAAGTTAAAAAAAAAAAAGTATAAAATATTTACACCTCATAAAAAAAACTACACAAATAAAACCACAAAGGTTTGGCTGTTATCTGTCACATACATACATAAGGTCATCAGAAATTTATAAAATAATCCTACCAATAAGGCACCACAAAATAAAATCAATCCATAGATCATTCAGGGCAATTTAGCCTGATCCAGTCACATTTATCAGGTACATCCAGGGATACTGAGAGAAGCACGAAAACCTGTCTAACGCCATCCCCACCAGATCAGTGTTGGGAAATGTCACACTCATCATACTGTATGTGGGTGTGTTCCTGGCACAGAATTCCACCACAAAATGACCGCCAGAAATAGCTGTTGCCAGTATTATGTCCGTGTATCAGAACGTATCAGAACCGGAGGAATCCGAATCCACAACAGTAGGTCTGATTTTGTCGTCGGCTTCACTTGTAGATGGCAGGGTCACAGTCATCTTTTTTGAGGGCTGGGCAGCTTCCCCTGGAGGGAAAAAGAAAACCGCAATGTAATGAAAAAGACACATTCAGAGATACAGTGATAAGAGATCAGGTCAGAGGGCACAGGATGGCTGGGCTGATATATACAGGGCATGAAACTGCAACAGGGATTAGGACTTCGGTACACAGAGGATTCTTTGTGAGCTGTCTGTCTGTCCATTCCACTATTATGTTATTATTATTTCTATAACGCATTAATATATTACACCGCTACATTGTCTAAGAGTCATGATCTAATGTGAGAATCACAGGTGAGAGGAGTTTGCATGAATGATAAATTTGCTGCCGCTTTCAGTGTCTTTGCTGGAATTCTGACCCATGTACACAGGACGGTTGTTTTCTTATCGGCATCACTGATTCCAACTGCTGCTGCAAGCAAACCTATTTATTACCAGGTTCTTACATAGCGCAACATATTCCCTTGCGCTTTACAATTGGAACAACAGTAATAGAACAAAACTGGGTAATAACAGACAGACACAGAGGTAGGAAGGCCCTGCTCGCAGGCTTACACTCTATAGGCATTTGCTCAAGAACACGCGGTAAACTAACAATATATACAGGTTAGAATTTTGACAGCTGATAAGAACCACTTGGCCCATCTAGTCTGCCCTGAACACATGCAGACGGGTTCATTTTTTGTTGGGAGCCAATTAACCTACTAGTATTTTTTGGGGGATTGTGGGAGGAAATCTGAGTACCCGGAGGAAACCCATGCAAGTACGGGAAGAATATACAAACTCCACACAGATAGGGCCATCATGGGAATTGAACACATGACCTTAGTGCTGTGAGGCAGTAATGCTAACCATTATCTTTTATCCCCAAATATCCCCAAAGAAATTAACTTCGTACTTTGCCAACAGATTCTTTACACATGAATATTATATATATATATATATATTTGCTGCCTGGAGCATTTTCTTTGCACAGTTTTCATAAATATCTACCGGTATGTAATGCAGCAGGAGAGTGACATGCACTGAGCGGTTACAGGCAGGATTCTGTCCAGGACTGTGAACAGGGGCGTTTCTACAGAGGAGGGGGCCCGTGTGCACCGCACCCATTGTACCCATTATTGAAACGCCAGTGACTGTGTGTGAATGACAAAACTGACCATGTCTCTCAGGATATTCAGAACATTGAAAAAAAATCCAAACAAACAATTTAGTTCCATTTTAAAAGTGAAAAAAAAAAAAAAAAAAAAAACCTATCCGGTCTGTTTTTTTTTTTAAAACTTATGTGATCTTGGGGTTTATGTACTAAGTCTTGGAGAGAGACAAAAGTGGACGGAGACAAAGCACCAACCAACCAGCTGCTGTCATCTCTCAAACACAGCCTGTAACATGTCAGAGGAGCAGATTGGCCGGTACCCCCATATCTATCCAAGGCTCAGCACACAGACACCCTTGTCCCTCTAGAGGGCTGCAGCTCAGTCATTATTACATAAATCATGTATGATGTCACAAACACTCTCACTGACAGAGGGCTGCAGCTCAGTCATTATTACATAATCATGTATGATGTCACAACACTCTCACTGACAGAGGGCTGCAGCTCAGTCATTATTACATAATCATGTATGATGTCACAACACTCTCACTGACAGAGGGCTGCAGCTCAGTCATTATTACATAATCATCTATGATGTCACAATACTCTCACTGACAGAGGACTGCAGCTCAGTCATTATTACATAATCATGTATGATGTCACAACACTCTCACTGACAGAGGGCTGCAGCTCAGTCATTATTACATAATCATGTATGATGTCACAACACTCTCACTGACAGAGGGCTGCAGCTCAGTCATTATTACATAATCATCTATGATGTCACAACACTCTCACTGACAGAGGGCTGCAGCTCAGTCATTATTACATAATCATCTATGATGTCACAATACTCTCACTGACAGAGGACTGCAGCTCAGTCATTATTACATAATCATGTATGATGTCACAACACTCACTGACAGAGGGCTGCAGCTCAGTCATTATTACATAATCATGTATGATGTCACAACACTCTCACTGACAGAGGGCTGCAGCTCAGTCATTATTACATAATCATCTATGATGTCACAATACTCTCAGTGACAGTAATATGTGGTGTCCCACAGTAACTGCAGTCAGTATCAGTGACCTAGTGCAGCGCACAGTACACCATGATGGGATACGTCAGCATTGTCCTGTTTTTGATATTTGTGGATGTCACCGGTGCACCACCTATCCCTGCACCTAACCCTGTCGGTGCACCACCTATCCCTGCACCAAACCCTGTCGGTGCACCACCTATCCCTGCACCTAACCCTGTCGGTGCACCACCTATCCCTGCACCAAACACTGTCGGTGCACCACCTATCCCTGCACCAAACCCTGTCGGTGCACCACCTATCCCTGCACCTAGCACCTAGCCCTGTCGGTGCTTATGTTTAAGATGGAGAAATAATGTATGCTACCTGTAGTGTTGTGTCAGAGAAGTAATAAAATGACATGATAAGGTTGAGGGGTGTTGGATAAGATTATGGGCAGTGGGGAATCTCCCATTAGGTACGGGCCTAGGGGGCGGCACTGGTGGGGGGGGGGGGGGGGGGGGGGAGGGAGGAGGGGAGGGGTAACACTTGGATGCTTGTTTCAGTATTGTCAGTCCAAAATTTACCAGTAACTGCAGAATATTTCCCTCTACTGTACCGTACACCCCCTTGTGTGGAGTGTAAATGGGTGGGACATGCACAGACTGCCCCTGTAAGCTGTCCTACTTACTAAATACGTACAAGTAATTAAAATAAAACATTTTAGATCCTACCTTTTATTATTATTATTATTATTATACATAATGAGGGCTTATAATCAAACAATACAAATAATAAAATTGGGTAGAGGTAGGTGGCCATTACTGTTGTGCCTAGGGGTGCCCTGATTCCTAAATCTGCCCCTGGATATGGGGGAATTGAAATGGATAAAGAGGAGAGAAATTATCTTTATATCCTGTATATCAAACTCCAAAGGCCCTGGCACACAGGTGATAAACCTCAATGCTAAACTTTTTGCTTGAAACTAAATAACTGCCATTGAGCACTCACATCTATCACCTACATTTCTGCAATTCTGCTGCACTGTCTCTCATTCAGCCACCATTTCAATTTTCACCCCTCTTTACGTCATCCTCACTATGTCCAGGCTGAGAACAACGCCCCCAACACTACTTGTCTACCTAATCCTTTATTTGGGTTGGGGTTGTGTTACCGGCGGTCAGCATCCCAACTGCAGAAGGCTGTCGGGGGGGAAGGGGGCGGTTTGAGTGCAATGAAGCCCCTTGCGGGGAATAGTCCCTCTTAGTCAGCATGCCGACTGTTGGGATTTCAAGCGGCCAGGATGTAGGGGTCGGTATTCCAGTCACATAACTACATCCCCTTTATTTTGCCCTTCTGGTACCATCTCTATCCTCTCCTAGTTTCCTGTATCTCCTCTCTCCTCTTCTTCCCACCCCCCCCCCCCCCCCCCCCCCCTCTCCTGTTACCATACGGTCATTCATTTCTGCCCCATCTCTCCGTTCCCTCACCTTCATCAGTATCACACTGTACACCCTCCATGCACAACTCCTGCAGTTTCCTTTCCTCCTCTCCCTGTCCCTTCCCCTCACCTTCATCAGTATCACACTGTACTCTCTCCATGCACAACTCCTGCAGTTTCCTTTCCTCCTCTCCCTGTCCCTTCCCCTCACCTTCATCAGTATCACACTGTACTCCCTCCATGCACAACTCCTGCAGTTTCCCTTCCTCCTCTCCCTGTCCTTCACCTCACCTTCATCAGTATCACACTGTATTCCTTCCATGCACAACTCCTGCAGTTTCCCTTCCTCCTCTCCCTGTCCCTTCCCTCACCTTCATCAGTATCACACTGTACTCCCTCCATGCACAACTCCTGCAGTTTCCCTTCCTCCTCTCCCTGTCCCTTCCCCTCACCTTCATCAGTATCACACTGTACTCCTTCCATGCACAACTCCTGCAGTTTCCTTTCCTCCTCTCCCTGTCCCTTC